>NC_070583.1:3208622-3238622 GCF_027409825.1 Scomber japonicus | reverse complement strand
TAGTGTTTACTTTACAATTCTCTTTTGCCAAATTTCGGCGCGTAACTCCTCCCACAGTTTTGAGAAAACCCCGACAATATATACATCAAAACGTGCGGCTCCATCAGGGGAGGGGTGCTATGACTTTTGGTGTTGAAATTCCAATTTTTCCCAAAGTTATTCCCAAAACAAAATAGGCATGATTCTCCATTGAAAATGAATGGGAATTTCTTTTTGAACACAAAATTTCATCTTTTTTCAGAGTCACCTAGCTCTCTTATACTTGCACATAGAAATGTGATTCAAACTTTAAAACGAAGGAAAACTTGTCCTCTCTTCACAACACTAAACTGTTTTAACATAACATGTAAACTTTTCAAACTATGAGCAGTCAAACGAGGAGTGGAAATCACTTTTTTTTCAAAGTTAGAGTGGAAGCGTCAGTTATTGACACTCTTACTGCTCAAATGCAGGCCTGGCAGGTGTGTGTGTGTGTGTGTGTGTGTGTGTGTGTTTTGTACACACTATGTAGTGTGCTAACATTATATGTGAAGTGTAAAGTGCTGTAGTGTCGTGCATAGAGTTAGTGCATGTTGCTACTGCCTTGTGCTCTGTGTGCTACTCTCTGCTGTTCTCGTCCCGGCAGTAGCCCCGTGGCACTCAAAATTTCCCTGGAATTTTCTAGTGTTTACTTTACAATTCTCTTTTGCCAAATTTCGGCGCGTAACTCCTCCCACAGTTTTGAGAAAACCCCAACAATATATACATCAAAACGTGCGGCTCGATCGGGGGAGGGGTGCTATGACTTTTGGTGTTGAAATTCCAATTTTTCCCAAAGTTATTCCCAAAACAAAATCATCATGATTTTCCATAGGAAAAGAAAGGGAATTTTTTTTAAACACAAAATTTCAACTTTTTTCAGAGTCACCTAGCTCTCTCATACCTGCACATAGAAATGTGATTCAAACTTTAAAACGAAGGAAAACTTGTGCTCTCTTCACAACACTAAACTGTTTTAACATAACATGTAAACTTTTAAAAGTATGATCGGTCAAACGAGGACTGGAAGTCAATTTTTCTTGAAAGTTAGAGTGGAAACATCAGTTATTGACACTCTTACTGCTCAAATGCAGGCCAGGCAGGTGTGTGTGTGTGTGTGTGTGTGTGTGTGTGTGTGTGTCTTTGTACACACTATGTTGTGTGCTAATACAGGGTATGTGTGAAGCGTCAAGTGCTGTAGTGTCGTGCATAGAGTTAATGCATGTTCCTACTCTCTGCTGTACTCGTCCCGGCAGTAGCCCCGTGGCACTCAAAATTTCCCTGGAATTTTCTAGTGTTTACTTTACAATTCTCTTCCGCCATATTTTGGCGCGTAACTCGTCCCGCAGCTTTGAGAAAAAACCAACAATATATACATCAAAACGTGCGGCTCGATCGGGAAAGAGGTGCTATGACTTTTGGTGTTGAAATTCCAATTCTTCCCAAAGTTATTCCCAAAACAAAACAGGCATAATTCTCCATTGGAAATGAATGGGAATTTCTTTTTGAACACAAAATTTCATCTTTTTTCAGAATCACCTAGCTCTCTTATACTTGCACATAGAAATGTGATTCAAACTTTAGAACGAAGGAAAACTTGTGCTCTCTTCACAACACTAAACTGTTTTTCCATAACATGTAAACTTTTCAAACTATGAGCAGTCAAACGAGGAGTGGAAATCACTTTTTCTTCAAAGTTAGAGTGGAAGCGGCAGTTATTGACAGTCTTACTGCTCAAATGCAGGCCAGGCAGGTGTGTGTGTGTGTGTGTGTGTGTGTGTGTGTGTGTGTGTGTGTGTGTGTGTGTGTGTGTGTGCTGTAGTGTCGTGCATAGAGTTAGTGCATGTTGCTACTGCCTTGTGCTCTGTGTGCTACTCTCTGCTGTACTCGTCCCGGCAGTAGCCCCGTGGCACTCAAAATTTCCCTGGAATTTTCTAGTGTTTACTTTACAATTCTCTTTTGCCATATTTCGGCGCATAACTCGTCCCGCAGCTTTGAGAAAACCCCGACAATATATACATCAAAACGTGCGGCTCGATCGGGGGATGGGTGCTATGACTTTTGGTGTTGAAATTCCAATTTTTCCCAAAGTTATTCCCAAAAAACCGGGAGATTTCTCCATTGAAAATGAATGGGAATTTTTTGAAAACCCCCAAAAATTTCACCTTTTTTCACCTTTTTTCAGAGGCACCTAGTTCTGTCATACTTGCACGTAGAAACGTGATTCAAACTTTAAAACGGAGGGAAATTTGTGATCTCTGGAAAAATACCAAACTGTTTTGACATAAAATGTAAACTTTTCAAACTATGAGCAGTCAAACGAGGAGTGGAAATCACTTTTTCGTCAAAGTTAGAGTGGAAGCGGCAGTTAGCTAGAGTGTGAGAAGCAGTAAACCATAACCTTAATTTTTATTTTTAACTCGAGCTCACGGCCAAACCGTAAAAAGGAGACAAATAATTTTTTGTCAAAATGTAGACATAGGTGTTGGGATTCATAAAATGTGACTTTGACAGGCGGAATCTGCACAAAATTTAAACGGGGGGGCCGAGACCGGCGGCAATACCTGTCTCGCTCCCCATTAAACCTAATGTAATCGTCTTCTTATTTCAAAAGAATCTCACTCTGTGTTCGCACTGAGCTTACTCGCTCATTTTAAGGAATATCTGAATAAAATAAACACTGTGAGAATCTGCCGGCTTCTGTGTCTCTCACGGTGTTTTCGGTTTTTGGACAGGAGTTACGGTTTTCTCACAGTTTGCAATTGTTCGGGACCTTGTCAGAAGCCAAATCCTTTAGAATTTTGAGACATTTTTCAAGGCAGATCCTGAAATCGCCGTAGCAACCGCAGGGCCTTAGCTGACTGGCAACCTGTCGCTGGGCAGAATCTGACCTACTTTTTTGTGATTGGCTAAACTGATCTACCTTTTTGTGATTGGCTAATTCTACCTGTCTGTCTGTTTTGCCAGTTAACTGAGGTAGTGGCCGAGCTAGTATTGATACTCTGTCTCTATATATACATATGAATTATACTGACAGTCTTACTGCTCAAATGCAGGCTGGTGTGTGTGTGTGTGTGTGTGTGTGTGTGTGTGTGTGTGTGTGTGTGTGTGTGTGTACACACTGTGTTGTAGTGATTAGAGTTAGTGCATGTTGCTACTGCCTTGTGCTCTGTGTGCTACTCTCTGCTTACATCTACTGTTACACTTGATACTGACCAGTAAGATGTACTTAATACTGCCACAGTAAAAGTTACTTAGTGTTATATGATCAGGGTGACTTTTGAACACTGGAAATAAATCGTGTACTCGTCCCGGCAGTAGCCCCGTGGCACTCAAAATTTCCCTGGAATTTTCTAGTGTTTACTTTACAATTCTCTTTTGCCATATTTCGGCGCGTAACTCCTCCCGCAGCTTTGAGAAAACCCCGACAATATATACATCAAAACGTGCGGCTCGATCGGGGGATGGGTGCTATGACTTTTGGTGTTGAAATTCCAATTTTTCCCAAAGTTATTCCCAAAACAAAATAGGCATGATTCTCCATTGGAAATGAATGGGAATTTCTTTTTGAACACAAAATTTCATCTTTTTTTCAGAATCACCTAGCTCTCTCATACGTGCACGTAGAAACATGATTTAAACTTTTAAACGGAGGAAAACTTGTCCTCTCTGGAAAAATACAAACTATTTTTACATAACATGTAAACTTTTCAAACTATGAGCAGTCAAACGAGGAGTGGAAATCACTTTTTCTTCAAAGTTAGAGTGGAAGCGGCAGTTATTGACAGTCTTACTACTCAAATGCAGGCCAGGCAGGTGTGTGTGTGTGTGTGTGTGTCTTTGTGTGTGAGTGTTTATACACACTGTGTAGTGTGCTAACATTATATGTGAAGCATAAAGTGCTGTAGTGTGGTGCTTAGAGTTAGTGCATATTGCTACTGCCTTGTGCTCTGTGTGCTACTCTCTGCTTACATCTACTGTTACACTTGATACTGACCAGTAAGATGTACTTAATACTGCCACAGTAAAAGTTACTTAATGTTATATGATCAGGGTGACTTTTGAACACTGGAAATAAATCGTGTACTCATCCCGGCAGTAGCCCCGTGGCACTCAAAATTTCCCTGGAATTTTCTAGTGTTTACTTTACAATTCTCTTTTGCCAAATTTCGGCGCGTAACTCTTCCCACAGTTTTGAGAAAACCCCGACAATATATACATCAAAACGTGCGGCTCGATCGGGAAAGAGGTGCTATGACTTTTGGTGTTGAAATTCCAATTTTTCCCAAAGTTATTCCCAAAACAAAACAGGCATAATCCTCCATTAGAAATGAATGGGAATTTCTTTTTAAACACAAAATTTCATCTTTTTTCGAAGTCAACTAGCTCTCTCATACCTGCACATAGAAATGTGATTCAAACTTTAAAACGAAGGACAACTTGTTCTCTCTTCACAACACTAAACTGTTTTTCCATAACATGTAAACTTTTCAAACTATGAGCAGTCAAACGAGGAGTGGAAATCACTTTTTCTTCAAAGTTAGAGTGGAAGCATTAGTTATTGACACTCTTACTGCTCAAATGCAGGCCAGGCAGGTATGGTGTGTGTGTGTGTGTGTGTGTGTGTGTGTGTGTCTTTGTGTGTCTTTGTGTGTGAGTGTTTGTACACACTATATTATGTGCTAATACAGGGTATGTGTAAAGCGTCAAATGCTGTAGTGTCGTGCATAGAGTTAGTGCATGTTGCTACTGCCTTGTGCTCTGTGTGCTACTGTTACACATGATACTGACCAGTAAGATGTACTTAATACTGCCACAGTAAAAGTTACTTACTGTTATATGATCAGGGTGACTTTTGAACACTGGAAATAAATTGTGTACTCGTCCCGGCAGTAGCCCCGTGGCACTCAAAATTTCCCTGGAATTTTCTAGTGTTTACTTTACAATTCTCTTTTGCCAAATTTCGGCGCGTAACTCCTCCCACAGTTTTGAGAAAACCCCGACAATATATACATCAAAACGTGCGGCTCGATCGGGGGAGGGGTGCTATGACTTTTGGTGTTGAAATTCCTATTTTTCCCAAAGTTATTCCCAAAACAAAACAGGCATGATCCTCCATTGGAAATGAATGGGAATTTCTTTTTAAACACAAAATTTCATCTTTTTTCAGAATCACCTAGCTCTCTTATACTTGCACATAGAAATGTGATTCAAACTTTAAAACGAAGGAAAACTTGTGCTCTCTTCACAACACTAAACTGTTTTAACATAACATGTAACCTTTCAAAGTATGAGCAGTCAAACAAGGAGTGGAAATCACTTTTTCTTCAAAGTTAAGAGTGGAAGCGGCAGTTATTGACACTCTTACTGCTCAAATGCAGGCCAGGCAGGTATGTGTGTGTGTGTGTGTCTTTGTGTGTGAGTGTTTGTACACACTATGTTGTGTGCTAATACAGGGTATGTGTGAAGCGTCAAGTGCTGTAGTGTCGTGCATAGAGTTAGTGCATGTTGCTACTGCCTTGTGCTCTGTGTGCTACTCTCTGCTGTACTTGTTCCGGCAGTAGCCCCGTGGCACTCAAAATTTCCCTGGAATTTTCTAGTGTTTACTTTACAATTCTCTTTTGCCAAATTTCAGCGCGTAACTCAACCCACAGCTTTGAGAAAACCCCAACAATATATACATCAAAACGTGCGTCTCGATCGGGGGAGGGGTGCTATGACTTTTGGTGTTGAAATTCCTATTTTTCCCAAAGTTATTCCCAAAACAAAACAGGCATGATTCTCCATTGAAAATGAATGGGAATTTCTTTTTGAACACAAAATTTCATCTTTTTTCAGAATCACCTAGCTCTCTTATACTTGCACATAGAAATGTGATTCAAACTTTAAAACGAAGGACAACTTGTTCTCTCTCCAAAACACTAAACTGTTTTTCCATAACATGTAAACTTTTCAAACTATGAGCATTCAAACGAGGAGTGGAAATCACTTTTTCTTCAAAGTTAGAGTGGAAGCATTAGTTATTGACACTCTTACTGCTCAAATGCAGGCCAGGCAGGTATGTGTGTGTGTGTGTGTGTGCGTGTGTGTGTTTGTATACACTATGTTGTGTGCTAATACAGGGTATGTGTGAAGCGTCAAGTGCTGTAGTGTAGTGCTTAGAGTTAGTGCATGTTGCTACTGCCTTGTGCTCTGTGTGCTACTCTCTGCTGTACTCGTCCCGGCAGTAGCCCCGTGGCACTCAAAATTTCCCTGGAATTTTCTAGTGTTTACTTTACAATTCTCTTTTGCCAAATTTCGGCGCGTAACTCCTCCCACAGTTTTGAGAAAACCCCGACAATATATACATCAAAACGTGCGGCTCGATCGGGGGATGGGTGCTATGACTTTTGGTGTTGAAATTCCAATTTTTCTCAAAGTTATTCCCAAAACAAAATCGTCATGATTCTCCATTGGAAATGAATGGGAATTTCTTTTTAAACACAAAATTTCATCTTTTTTCAGAATCACCTAGCTCTCTTATACTTGCACATAGAAATATGATTCAAACTTTAAAACGGAGGAAAACTTGTGCTCTCTCCAAAACACTAAACTGTTTTTACATAACATGTAACCTTTTCAAACTATGAGCAGTCAAACGAGGAGTGGAAATCACTTTTTCTTCAAAGTTAGAGTGGAAGCGTCAGTTATTGACAGTCTTACTGCTCAAATGCAGGCCAGGCAGGTATGGTGTGTGTGTGTGTGTGTGTGTGTGTTTGTGTTTGTGTTGTGTTAATACACACTGTGTTGTGCTATCACAGAGTATATGTGAAGTGTAAAGTGATGTAGTGTAGTGCTTAGAGTTAGTGCATGTTGCTCCTGCCTTGTGCTCTGTGTGCTACTCTCTGCTGTACTCGTCCCGGCAGTAGCCCCGAGGCACTCAAAATTTCCCTGGAATTTTCTAGTGTTTACTTTACAATTCTCTTTTGCCAAATTGCGGCGCGTAACTCCTCCCACAGTTTTGAGAAAACCCCGACAATATATACATCAAAACGTGCGGCTCCATCGGGGGAGGGGTGCTATGACTTTTAGTGTTGAAATTCCAATTTTTCCCAAAGTTATTCCCAAAACAAAATCGTCATGATTCTCCATTGAAAATGAATGGGAATTTCTTTTTGAACACAAAATTTCATCTTTTTTCAGAATCACCTAGCTCTCTCATACTTGCACATAGAAATGTGATTCAAACTTTAAAACGAAGGAAAACTTGTGCTCTCTTCACAACACTAAACTGTTTTAACATAACATGTAAACTTTTCAAACTATGAGCAGTCAAACGAGGAGTGGAAATCACTTTTTCTTCAAAGTTAGAGTGGAAGCGGCAGTTATTGACACTCTTACTGCTCAAATGCAGGCCTGGCAGGTGTGTGTGTGTGTGTGTGTGTGTGTGTGTGTGTTTGTGTTGTGTTAATACACACATTGTTGTGCTATCACAGAGTATATGTGAAGTGTAAAGTGATGTAGTGTAGTGCTTAGAGTTAGTGCATGTTTGCTACTCTCTGCTTACCTCTACTGTTACACTTGATACTGACCAGTAAGATGTACTTAATAATGCCACAGTAAAAGTTACTTAGTGTTATATGATCAGGGTGACTTTTGAACACTGGAAATAAATCGTGTACTCGTCCCGGCAGTAGCCCCGTGGCACTCAAAATTTCCCTGGAATTTTCTAGTGTTTACTTTACAATTCTCTTTTGCCAAATTTCGGCGCGTAACTCCTCCCACAGTTTTGAGAAAACCCCGACAATATATACATCAAAACGTGCGGCTCGATCGGGGGAGGGGTGCTATGACTTTTGGTGTTGAAATTCCAATTTTTCTCAAAGTTATTCCCAAAACAAAATCGTCATGATTCTCCATTGGAAATGAATGGGAATTTCTTTTTAAACACAAAATTTCATCTTTTTTCAGAATCACCTAGCTCTCTTATACTTGCACATAGAAATATGATTCAAACTTTAAAACGGAGGAAAACTTGTGCTCTCTCCAAAACACTAAACTGTTTTTACATAACATGTAACCTTTTCAAACTATGAGCAGTCAAACGAGGAGTGGAAATCACTTTTTCTTCAAAGTTAGAGTGGAAGCGTCAGTTATTGACAGTCTTACTGCTCAAATGCAGGCCAGGCAGGTATGGTGTGTGTGTGTGTGTGTGTGTGTGTTTGTGTTTGTGTTTGTGTTTGTGTTGTGTTAATACACACTGTGTTGTGCTATCACAGAGTATATGTGAAGTGTAAAGTGATGTAGTGTAGTGCTTAGAGTTAGTGCATGTTGCTCCTGCCTTGTGCTCTGTGTGCTACTCTCTGCTGTACTCGTCCCGGCAGTAGCCCCGAGGCACTCAAAATTTCCCTGGAATTTTCTAGTGTTTACTTTACAATTCTCTTTTGCCAAATTGCGGCGCGTAACTCCTCCCACAGTTTTGAGAAAACCCCGACAATATATACATCAAAACGTGCGGCTCCATCGGGGGAGGGGTGCTATGACTTTTGGTGTTGAAATTCCAATTTTTCCCAAAGTTATTCCCAAAACAAAACAGGCATAATTCTCCATTGGAAATGAATGGGAATTTCTTTTTGAACACAAAATTTCATCTTTTTTCAGAGTCACCTAGCTCTCTTATACTTGCACATGGAAATGTGATTCAAACTTTAAAACGAAGGACAACTTGTTCTCTCTTCACAACACTAAACTGTTTTAACATAACATGTAAACTTTTCAAACTATGAGCAGTCAAACGAGGAGTGGAAATCACTTTTTCTTCAAAGTTAGAGTGGAAGTGTCAGTTATTGACAGTCTTACTGCTCAAATGCAGGCCAGGCAGGTGTGTGTGTGTGTGTGTGTGTGTGTGTGTGTGTGTGTTTGTGTTGTGTTAATACACACTGTATTGTGCTATCACAGAGTATATGTGAAGTGTAAAGTGATGTAGTGTAGAGCTTAGAGTTAGTGCATGTTGCTACTCTCTGCTTACATCTACTGTTACACTTGATACTGACTAGTAAGATGTACTTAATACTGCCACAGTAAAAGTTACTTAGTGTTATATGATCAGGGTGACTTTTGAACACTGGAAATAAATCGTGTACTCGTCCCGGCAGTAGCCCCGTGGCACTCAAAATTTCCCGACAATATATACATCAAAACGTGCGGCTCGATCGGGGGATGGGTGCTATGACTTTTGGTGTTGAAATTCCAATTTTTCCCAAAGTTATTCCCAAAACAAAACAGGCATAATTGTCCATTGGAAATGAATGGGAATTTTTTTTTGAACACAAAATTTCATCTTTTTTCAAAATCACCCAGCTCTCTTATACTTGCACATAGAAATGTGATTCAAACTTTACAACGAAGGAAAACTTGTGCTCTCTCCAAAACACTAAACTGTTTTAACATAACATGTAAACTTTTCAAACTATGAGAAGTCAAACGAGGAGTGGAAATCACTTTTTCTTCAAAGTTAGAGTGGAAGCGTCAGTTATTGACAGTCTTACTGCTCAAATGCAGGCCAGGCAGGTGTGTGTGTGTGTGTGTGTGTGTGTGTGTGTGTGTGTGTGTGTGTGTGTGTTTTGTACACACTATGTAGTGTGCTAACATTATATGTGAAGTGTAAAGTGCTGTAGTGTCGTGCATAGAGTTAGTGCATGTTGCTCCTGCCTTGTGCTCTGTGTGCTACTCTCTGCTGTACTCGTCCCGGCAGTAGCCCCGTGGCACTCAAAATTTCCCTGGAATTTTCTAGTTAGTGCCACGGGGTTCTAGCTCCGAGGCCTTCCACTCCAGAAGCTGGAGAGGAAGGCCTCGGGGCAAAGCCCCGAGGCAACTATTAATCTTCTCCATACTTATTCTTACATCTTCTTCCGCCGTTTTTCGGCGCGTAACTCCTCCCGCAGCTTTGAGAAAACCCCGACAATATATACATCAAAACGTGCGGCTCGATCGGGGGATGGGTGCTATGACTTTTGGTGTTGAAATTCCAAAGTTTCCCAAAGTTATTCCCAAAAAACCGGGAGATTTCTCCATTGGAAATGAATGGGAATTTTTTGAAAAACCCCAAAAATTTCACCTTTTTTCACCTTTTTTCAGAGTCACGTAGCTCGCTCATACGTGCACGTAGAAACGTGATTAAAACTTTAAAACGGAGGAAAACTTGTCCTCTCTGGAAAAATACTGAACTGTTTTTACATAAAATGTAAAATTTTCAAACTATGAGCAGTCAAACGAGGAGTGGAAATCACTTTTTCGTCAAAGTTAGAGTGGAAGCGGCAGTTAGCTAGAGTGTGAGAAGCAGTAATGCATAACCTTCATTTTTATTTTTAACTCGAGCTCACGGCCAAACCGTAAAAAGAAGACAAATAATTTTTTGTCAAAATATAGACATAGGTGTTGGGATTCATAAAATGTGACTTTGACAGGCGGGGTCTGCACACAATTCAAACGGGGGGTCCGAGACCGGCGGCAATATCTGTCTCGCTGCCCATTAAACCTAATGTAATCGTCATCTTTTTTCAAAAGAATCTCACTCTGTGTTCACACTGAGCTTACTCACTCATTTTAAGGAATATCTGAATAAAATAAACACTGTCAGAATCTGCCGGCTTCTGTGTCTCTCACGGTGTTTTCGGTTTTTGGACAGGAGTTACGGTTTTCTCACAGTTTACAATTGTTCGGAACCTTGTCAGAAGCCAAATTCTTAGAATTTTGAGACATTTTTCAAGGCAGATCCTGAAATCGCCGTAGCAACCGCAGGGCCTTAGCTGACAATGGCAACCTGTTGCTGGGCAGAAACTGACCTACTTTTTTGTGATTGGCTGAACTGACCTACCTTTTTGTGATTGGCTAATTCTACCTGTCTGTCTGTTTTACCAGTTAACTGAGGTAGCAGCCGAGCTAGTATTGATACTCTCTCTATATATACATATGAATTATACTGACAGTCTTACTGCTCAAATGCAGGCTGGTGTGTGTGTGTGTGTGCGTGCCTGCGTGTGTGTGTGTGAGTACATACTGTGTTGTAGTGCTTAGTTAGTGCATGTTGCTACTGCCTTGTGCTCTGTGTGCTACTCTCTGCTTACATCTACTGTTACACTTGATACTGACCAGTAAGATGTTCTTAATACTGCCACAGTAAAAGTTACTTAGTGTTATATGATCAGGGTGACTTTTGAACACTGGAAATAAATTGTGTACTCGTCCCGGCAGTAGCCCCGTGGCACTCAAAATTTCCCTGGAATTTTCTAGTGTTTACTTTACAATTCTCTTTTGCCATATTTCGGCGCGTAACTCCTCCCGCAGCTTTGAGAAAACCCCGACAATATATACATCAAAACGTGCGGCTCGATCGGGGGATGGGTGCCATGACTTTTGGTGTTGAAATTCCTATTTTTCCCAAAGTTATTCCCAAAACAAAATAGGCATAATTCTCCATTGGAAATGAATGGGAATTTCTTTTTGATCACAAAATTTCATCTTTTTTCAGAGTCACCTAGCTCTCTCATACTTGCACATAGAAATGTGATTCAAAATTTAAAACGAAGGAAAACTTGTGCTCTCTTCACAACACCAAACTGTTTATACATAACATGTAAACTTTTCAAACTATGAGCAGTCAAACGAGGAGTGGAAATCACTTTTTTTTCAAAGTTAGAGTGGAAGCGTCAGTTATTGACAGTCTTACTGCTCAAATGCAGGCCAGGCAGGTATGTGTGTGTCTTTGTGTGTGTCTTTGTGTGTGAGTGTTTGTACACACTATGTTGTGTGCTAATACAGGGTATGTGTGAAGCGTCAAGTGCTGTAGTGTAGTGCTTAGAGTTAGTGCATGTTCCTACTGCCTTGTGCTCTGTGTGCTACTCTCTGCTGTACTCATCCCGGCAGTAGCCCCGTGGCACTCAAAATTTCCCTGGAATTTTCTAGTGTTTACTTTACAATTCTCTTTTGCCATATTTCGGCGCGTAACTCCTCCCGCAGCTTTGAGAAAACCCCGACAATATATACATCAAAACGTGCGGCTCGATCGGGGGAGGGGTGCTATGACTTTTGGTGTTGAAATTCCAATTTTTCCCAAAGTTATTCCCAAAACAAAACAGGCATGATTCTCCATTGAAAATGAATGGGAATTTCTTTTTGAACACAAAATTTCATCTTTTTTCAGAATCACCTAGCTCTCTCATACTTGCACATAGAAATGTGATTCAAACTTTAAAACGAAGGAAAACTTGTTCTCTCTTCACAACACTAAACTGTTTTTCCATAACATGTAACCTTTTCAAACTATGAGCATTCAAACGAGGAGTGGAAATCACTTTTTCTTCAAAGTTAGAGTGGAAGCATTAGTTATTGACACTCTTACTGCTCAAATGCAGGCCAGGCAGGTATGTGTGTGTGTGTGTGTGTGTGTGTGTGTGTGTGTGTGTTTGTATACACTATGTTGTGTGCTAATACAGGGTATGTGTGAAGCGTCAAGTGCTGTAGTGTAGTGCTTAGAGTTAGTGCATGTTGCTACTGCCTTGTGCTCTGTGTGCTACTCTCTGCTGTACTCGTCCCGGCAGTAGCCCCGTGGCACTCAAAATTTCCCTGGAATTTTCTAGTGTTTACTTTACAATTCTCTTTTGCCATATTTCGGCGCCTAACTTCTCCCACAGCTTTGAGAAAACCCCAACAATATATACATCAAAACGTGCGGCTCGATCGGTAAAGAGGTGCTATGACTTTTGGTGTTGAAATTCCTATTTTTCCCAAAGTTATTCCCAAAACAAAATAGGCATGATTCTCCATTGAAAATGAATGGGAATTTCTTTTTGAACACAAAATTTCATCTTTTTTCAGAATCACCTACCTCTCTTATACTTGCACATAGAAATGTGATTCAAACTTTAAAACGAAGGAAAACTTGTGCTCTCTTCACAACACTAAACTGTTTTAACATAACATATAAACTTTTCAAAGTATGAGCAGTCAAACAAGGAGTGGAAATCACTTTTTCTTCAAAGTTAAGAGTGGAAGCGGCAGTTATTGACACTCTTACTGCTCAAATGCAGGCCAGGCAGGTATGTGTGTGTGTGTGTGTGTGTGTGTGTCTTTGTGTGTGAGTGTTTGTACACACTATGTTGTGTGCTAATACAGGGTATGTGTGAAGCGTCAAGTGCTGTAGTGTCGTGCATAGAGTTAGTGCATGTTGCTACTGCCTTGTGCTCTGTGTGCTACTCTCTGCTGTACTTGTTCCGGCAGTAGCCCCGTGGCACTCAAAATTTCCCTGGAATTTTCTAGTGTTTACTTTACAATTCTCTTTTGCCAAATTTCAGCGCGTAACTCAACCCACAGCTTTGAGAAAACCCCAACAATATATACATCAAAACGTGCGTCTCGATCGGGGGAGGGGTGCTATGACTTTTGGTGTTGAAATTCCTATTTTTCCCAAAGTTATTCCCAAAACAAAACAGGCATGATTCTCCATTGAAAATGAATGGGAATTTCTTTTTGAACACAAAATTTCATCTTTTTTCAGAATCACCTAGCTCTCTTATACTTGCACATAGAAATGTGATTCAAACTTTAAAACGAAGGACAACTTGTTCTCTCTCCAAAACACTAAACTGTTTTTCCATAACATGTAAACTTTTCAAACTATGAGCATTCAAACGAGGAGTGGAAATCACTTTTTCTTCAAAGTTAGAGTGGAAGCATTAGTTATTGACACTCTTACTGCTCAAATGCAGGCCAGGCAGGTATGTGTGTGTGTGTGTGTGTGTGTGTGTGTGTGTGTGTGTTTGTATACACTATGTTGTGTGCTAATACAGGGTATGTGTGAAGCGTCAAGTGCTGTAGTGTAGTGCTTAGAGTTAGTGCATGTTGCTACTGCCTTGTGCTCTGTGTGCTACTCTCTGCTGTACTCGTCCCGGCAGTAGCCCCGTGGCACTCAAAATTTCCCTGGAATTTTCTAGTGTTTACTTTACAATTCTCTCTTGCCATATTTCGGCGCGTAACTCGTCCCGCAGCTTTGAGAAAACCCCAACAATATATACATCAAAACGTGCGGCTCGATCGGGGGAGGGGTGCTATGACTTTTGGTGTTGAAATTCCAATTTTTCCCAAAGTTATTCCCAAAACAAAACAGGCATAATTCTCCATTGGAAATGAATGGGAATATTTTTGAACACAAAATTTCATCTTTTTTCAGAATCACCTAGCTCTCTTATACTTGCACATGGAAATGTGATTCAAACTTTAAAACGGAGGAAAACTTGTGCTCTCTCCAAAACACTAAACTGTTTTTACATAACATGTAAACTTTTCAAACTATGAGCAGTCCAACGAGGAGTGGAAATCACTTTTTCTTCAAAGTTAGAGTGGAAGCATTAGTTATTGACACTCTTACTGCTCAAATGCAGGCCAGGCAGGTATGTGTGTGTGTGTGTGTGTCTTTGTGTGTGAATGTTTGTACACACTATGTTGTGTGCTAATACAGGGTATGTGTGAAGCGTCAAATGCTGTAGTGTCGGGCACAGAGTTAGTGCATGTTCCTACTGTCTTGTGCTCTGTGTGCTACTCTCTGCTGTACTCATCCCGGCAGTAGCCCCGTGGCACTCAAAATTTCCCTGGAATTTTCTAGTTAGTGCCACGGGGTTCTAGCTCCGAGGCCTTCCACTCCAGAAGCTGGAGAGGAAGGCCTCGGGGCGAAGCCCCGAGGCAACTATTAATCTTCTCCATACTTATTCTTACATCTTCTTCCGCCGTTTTTCGGCGCGTAACTCCTCCCGCAGCTTTGAGAAAACCCCGACAATATATACATCAAAACGTGCGGCTCGATCGGGGGATGGGTGCTATGACTTTTGGTGTTGAAATTCCAAAGTTTCCCAAAGTTATTCCCAAAAAACCGGGAGATTTCTCCATTGGAAATGAATGGGAATTTTTTGAAAAACCCCAAAAATTTCACCTTTTTTCAGAGTCACGTAGCTCGCTCATACGTGCACGTAGAAACGTGATTAAAACTTTAAAACGGAGGAAAACTTGTCCTCTCTGGAAAAATACCGAACTGTTTTTACATAAAATGTAAAATTTTCAAACTATGAGCAGTCAAACGAGGAGTGGAAATCACTTTTTCGTCAAAGTTAGAGTGGAAGCGGCAGTTAGCTAGAGTGTGAGAAGCAGTAATGCATAACCTTCATTTTTATTTTTAACTCGAGCTCACGGCCAAACCGTAAAAAGAAGACAAATAATTTTTTGTCAAAATATAGACATAGGTGTTGGGATTCATAAAATGTGACTTTGACAGGCGGGGTCTGCACACAATTCAAACGGGGGGTCCGAGACCGGCGGCAATATCTGTCTCGCTGCCCATTAAACCTAATGTAATCGTCATCTTTTTTCAAAAGAATCTCACTCTGTGTTCACACTGAGCTTACTCGCTCATTTTAAGGAATATCTGAATAAAATAAACACTGTCAGAATCTGCCGGCTTCTGTGTCTCTCACGGTGTTTTCGGTTTTTGGACAGGAGTTACGGTTTTCTCACAGTTTACAATTGTTCTGAACCTTGTCAGAAGCCAAATTCTTAGAATTTTGAGACATTTTTCAAGGCAGATCCTGAAATCGCCGTAGCAACCGCAGGGCCTTAGCTGACCTTGGCAACCTGTTGCTGGGCAGAAACTGACCTACTTTTTTGTGATTGGCTGAACTGACCTACCTTTTTGTGATTGGCTAATTCTACCTGTCTGTCTGTTTTACCAGTTAACTGAGGTAGCGGCCGAGCTAGTATTGATACTCTCTCTATATATACATATGAATTATACTGACAGTCTTACTGCTCAAATGCAGGCTGGTGTGTGTGTGTGTGTGCGTGCCTGCGTGTGTGTGTGTGAGTACATACTGTGTTGTAGTGCTTAGTTAGTGCATGTTGCTACTGCCTTGTGCTCTGTGTGCTACTCTCTGCTTACATCTACTGTTACACTTGATACTGACCAGTAAGATGTTCTTAATACTGCCACAGTAAAAGTTACTTAGTGTTATATGATCAGGGTGACTTTTGAACACTGGAAATAAATTGTGTACTCGTCCCGGCAGTAGCCCCGTGGCACTCAAAATTTCCCTGGAATTTTCTAGTGTTTACTTTACAATTCTCTTTTGCCATATTTCGGCGCGTAACTTGTCCCGCAGCTTTGAGAAAACCCCAACAATATATACATCAAAACGTGCGGCTCGATCGGGGGAGGGGTGCTATGACTTTTGGTGTTGAAATTCCTATTTTTCCCAAAGTTATTCCCAAAACAAAACAGGCATAATTCTCCATTGAAAATGAATGGGAATTTCTTTTTGAACACAAAATTTCATCTTTTTTCAGAATCACCTAGCTCTCTTATACTTGCACATAGAAATGTGATTCAAAATTTAAAACGAAGGAAAACTTGTGCTCTCTTCACAACACTAAACTGTTTTAACATAACATGTAAACTTTTCAAAGTATGAGCAGTCAAACGAGGAGTGGAAATCACTTTTTTTCAAAGTTAGAGTGCAAGCGTCAGTTATTGACAGTCTTACTGCTCAAATGCAGGCCAGGCAGGTATGTGTGTGTGTGTGTGTGTGTGTGTGTGTGTTTGTATACACTATGTTGTGTGCTAATACAGGGTATGTGTGAAGCGTCAAGTGCTGTAGTGTAGTGCTTAGAGTTAGTGCATGTTGCTACTGCCTTGTGCTCTGTGTGCTACTCTCTGCTGTACTCGTCCCGGCAGTAGCCCCGTGGCACTCAAAATTTCCCTGGAATTTTCTAGTGTTTACTTTACAATTCTCTTTTGCCATATTTCGGCGCGTAATGTAGGAGCAAATCCTACATTTATGTGTATCAAGAAAGGAGAACGTGGAAAACACCAGCAGAGGCGAAAGGTTAGGAGATTGCTCAACATTGCTCAACAGGCCATTATGGTTATTCCATCAACTCCTAATAAGGAGTTGTTTTTCACCATATCTAATATTCCAGGAAATCTGGCCACCAACACTTAAGAATAGAATTCCAGGAAACTGAGAATTAGCCTGAACATGCCAGGTCAACTTGACCTGGTGCACGAACACAATGACGCACGACACCATACGCAATCAATGGTATAAAGGGTCTGTGAGGGGCGCGCCTCGGGGCTGTTTTGCTGTTTTACCGTTCGTGTCTATCTTGTTGTTTGTATCGAGTATCTGCAATAAAGATCCCAGTTGGCTGTTCGACGACTTCTGTTCTCCGTCTCATATTTTAGATTACTGAGTTTAGGTAATCGATCAAAGTTACAACATATTGGCGTCACTCCAGTAGTCTCTGAAGGGAAACAACGATTCGAGGTGTCTCCGGGGAGCGCGTCCCTGCGCAGGGTGAAGGGCCCTTTAACAGGTAAGGCAATTTTTGTTTCATAAAATTCCTTACACTAATTCTGAATTGAAGCAAACCCCTCTAAGGGAACAAAAAAGAAAAAAACAGAACAAATTCACTCTGCGCAGCCGAGCCCTTGGGAGACATTTCCGTTCTCTCACAGACTGAAAAAGAATTTGGCGGGGGAAAGAGAGCAGGAGCCGAAAACACCAACTTCTGTGCACAGAACAGCTGCCAAATACATGCTTACTTAAGAGAATAAATGCAATTGGGTATGATTGGATTACGTTGTGTCTAAAACAAAACAGCCAGAAATTGACAGGCAGCTGGGGTAAAGTGAGCCTAAGAAAGGCAGTTTTTGAGACGGGTCAAGAGGACCGCGTCATAGAGCCTAAGAAAGGCAGTTTTTGAGACGGGTCAAGAGGACCGTGTTATAGAGCCTAAGAAAGGCAGTTTTGAGACGGGTCAAGAGGACCGCGTTATAGAGCCTAAGAGAGGCAGATGTTTAGACGGGTCAAGAGGACCGCGTACTTGTGAAACGCCTGGGGTAAGGCAACGTGCGGTGAGAAGGAATACCGCAAATTTTGGTTCCGAAGGGAAAGCAGTGAATCGGTCGACAGACCGAACGGTGGTTTTTGGTAGCCTTGGAATAGGCAGTCATGCGGTTTTAGACCGTCGGTTTTGAAGGGAAAAAGGTTGCTGAGTCTGGAAGAGACCAGCAAGGTTTATATGTATTAAGAGCTGATAGTGATCAGCTGAAGCAGTCTAGAGTGACGTGCTGTTTGTGTTAAGAGCTGATAGTGATCAGCAAAAGCAGTCCAAAGAGGGACGTGCGTGTCCGTGTCTGTGTTTATGTGTAAAAGCTGACAGTGATCAGCAAAAGCAGTCCGAAAAGTGACGAGCGTGTCTATGTCTGTTTTTTGTGTTCATGTGTGTGGTGCCGTGAGTCTTGTTCAAGCCAAAGTGAGATGAAGTGAAATATGAAAAATTGATAAAGCAAAATTTAAGGGCACGTTGAGCTCAAACAATAAAAGAATAACCCAGCTGAAATTTGATCAGAGATAAATATACAGAGGAAATATTATAACCAAATTGACCAAAAGGCTGCAGCCGAACAACAATTACTACATGCGCATAAATATAAACTAATGAATATAGATATATACTAAGCTACACAAATACAAGAGGTTTAAGTGAATGTGTATAACTTGTGTGTGTATAATCTGTGATTGAAAAAATATCTATGAATGTGATCTGCAGATGTTGTAAGACTCTTGGCTCATAACCAAGAGCGCCAACCGCTGTGTGTGTATCTTGGGGCGTTAAGCCAGAGGAAAGTTAACCCTTAGTCAGGAGCATTAGAATATGAGATACGTGGCTGGACTGGTTAGAAAAGCGTAATAGCCGTGTGAAGAGTGTAGAGGATAAGATTCATGTTTAAGAGTAAAGGCAAGAGTCAGAAGAAGTGTTTCTGTTGAGTACAAAAAGAGCAGTCAGTGGGTAAAGAAGTTGACGGTCCAACAGCTGGCAAGCAACTGACAAAGTTCAGGAAGTGAGACTAGACAGTGTAGGGGGAGGAGCCTGAGACACAGACAGGAGCCACTCTAAAAATAACTAGCTGCAGGCTACAAAGTCCCTCCCAGCCCCTCCTTGCGAGCGCACTCAAAGTAGAGAAGCAAACTTTTCATTTTTTCAAAAACTCTAAAACTCAAAGAGCATCTGAGTGATAAAATAAAGCAACAAATTAAATCTGAAATTAAACAATCATACGCAAGTCAGTAAGTGAAAATCTGAAACAATGCTTCCAACACCAATTGCGATTGTAAGTAACAAAAATCCCGACATGATAAAGGAAATTCAAAAAATTTCAAAGAAATTTGAAAAACGCACCAAAGACCTACAGTGCCCCTGGCCACAGAATGGGACCTTTGACCTTTGTACGTGTGAACTCTTACAGAATAGGACTCAGGACCACAAAGCCAAAGACAAATCAAACAAACGCCAGAAAAAACGAGCATTGGAACTAAAAGTTTTACAGCTGTTCAAAGATGAGGGTGAAACCTACAGAGCCAACCTGAAACAAGGGCTGTTAAAACTAAAACAAATCAAAGAAGCACAGGAGGGCCAGTTAGGCAAACAATTTAACTTAGGTGAGGAAGCTGGACTATACCCAAGCTTAGATGGGTGGATTAAATTTGGCGCAACCATCTCAGATCCAGTCATGGAGATAATGCCGCCTTTCATGCCATACGGGCAGGGAGAGGATGTACCTCACAAACGGAGTGGAAGCAAAAACCCCACTCCGAAAACACAAAAGAGCAGCTCTAGTGAGTTAGATGAATCAACCGTGCAAAACACATCACAGAGCAGGCTAAGAGAAGAGAATAGGGATAAATCCACAAGTTCAAGGGAAGGCAGCAGCAGTGCCAGTCCAAAATCTAAAGAACCAGATGCGAGTGAGCCACAAACCAGTGCGAGCGCAGCAGAGGGAAAAGCATACAGGGAAATTGAAATCATGCTGGATAAAACACCAGTGAAAATTCTGATCCCAAAACATAGCAGCACAGATAAGAAATCACGACGCAGCGCTCCACCGATTATAGACTGTTACAAAGGGAGGAGAGAAGCTACAGAAGGTCAATCGTTTTGGATTAATATGCCAAACAGAGCTAATTCAAGTCGCGATAGGATTATGGAGCTTGAGGGTGAGTTGGAAAAGCTAGTGGAACAGCTAGAATGTGAGGGTGATGGGGAACAGGAAGTAGATACAGAACCATTAAAAAAGACGCTCAGAGACAGGAAGCTACTGAAAAAACCAAACAGATACAATAATGAGAACTATATGGCTCCAATCTTAATGAAAGGGAACGAGGGAAATTACATACCGTGGCAAACCCTCGATCTGACGGGCCTGATCTCTAACCTCCCAGATATTCATGATGGGGCGTCTAAATGGATACGGGCGTTCGAGCAGGCCACTACGGGCAAACTCATAGCCATCGGCGACATAAAAGCCATATTTGCCCAGACCATGGGCGTGCCAACTATGGAAAATATGTTGAAACAAAATGACTGTGGGTGGATGGTAAACAATAGGGCGGATGGAACTGAGCTTGATCACTATAAGGGTGGGCTGTGGAAGGCTCTGAGAAGAGAGTATCCATCGCGCGTCAACCCAAAGGCACTAAGGGGGGAACCTCTTAAAGACACTGACAATCCTGCAACGTACCTAAACAACCACCTGGCAAGGTGGAGAAAAGAAACTGAGGAGAACATTGAACAGAGCCTAGTGCTGACAACGCTGTTCAGAGACTCTGTCATTGATGCACTCCCCACACCAGTCCAAAGCAGACTGAGGGATGTGGTGGCATTAACAACCATGCCACACAGACAATTTCGTGATAATGTAACCCACGCAGTGGAAAGGTACAGGAAGGATGAACAGAGAATAAGAGAGCAGGATAAAGACATCCAGAGGAAGCTGGCACAGCTCCAGCTTTATGAATTGCAAACCAAGAACAAACAAAATATCCAAGCGCCCATCGCAGGGCAGTAAACGGCCCACAGGCAAGCCCCGGACGAGCAGATGGGAGGGGGAGATTCAGAGCCACTCAGAGAGGGGGGACGGGCCCAGCCAATGTTTGGGCAGGCCCGACCCATGGTTACCAGGGGAGCCAGTTAATCATAAAGGGGAGAGTCAGATGCCAACAATCACCACGGCAGCTGATAGAGAAGCAATGCTGCAGGTTCAAGTAGAGGAGAGGCTAACTCCAATGTTAGTTGATACTGGAGCCGTGGATGAAGCTACTAAAGCAGCCTCTAAATAAAAAATAAATAAATAAAATTAAACAAAAAGTGTGTTACTGGAACTTACGGTCACACCAATAGACATTATATGGATACAGAAAGAAGCAAGTGAAACTGAGCATAATCTATGGCTCGAAAGAGGAGCCGCTTAAGATGAGAACGGTCTTTGGAGGTCCCATGAGGGACTTATTGTCGCACCAGTAACCTTGCTAACCATTTTGATTGCAGAAGCCCACAGCGTAGCGCACTGTGGAAGGGGGGAAGTGTTAAAAAAAGATATGGAAACAAGGTTATTGGTCCCCATTTATGCAAGCAATGGTTGGAGAAGTACTGAACCAATGTGAAATTTGTGCTGAGAACAATGTTCGGAAGGAGGTGAAAACACCTATTGGACATATCCCTGTCCCAGAAGGTCCATTTAAACACATTGTCATGGACTATGTAGACATGATAAAACCAGTGCATGGGAAAAGATACATGCTGGTGATAATCGATCGGTTTAGCCGATGGGTTGAAGCAACACCTTCCAAAACTCTAGGAGCAGACACCGTAATTAAATTCCTAACCAGAGAGATGATACCGCGATTTGGCATTCCATCAGAAATTAGTTCAGACAACGGTTCTGCATTTGTTCAAAAGGTAGTGAAAGGAGTCTTGCAATATCTGAGAATCAAACAAAGACTCGGAAGTGTGTATTACCCAGCCAGCCAGGGTATCGTTGAAAGAATCAATGGCACCCTGAAAGCAAAAAAATCAGTAAGATCTGTGCTAGCATTAAGCTTAACTGGGTGGATGCATTGCCACTCGCACTAATGAGCTATCGCATGCCAACTCACAGAAGCACGCATCTAACACCGCATGAAATGCTAACGGGGCGTCCCATGCCTGCTTGAGAGGTCCTCATAAACGACAGAACCTCGAACAACTGTAAATTGAAATGTCTGATTATATGAATCAACTAACTGCCATCCATAGGTCTATATACTTGCAGGAAAAAGCAAAGGCACCAGAGTACCAGGTGGAGGAGAGACAGGTGGTACCAGGCGACCAGGTGTACATAAAGGTCTTCCGGAGGAAGTGGCACGAGCCAAGAAGGGAAGGGCCATACACCATGGTGAGAGCAACTCCGACAGCGGTCCAGGTCGAAGGAAGCACGACGTGGTATCATCTAAACCATTGCACCAAAGTCCAGCAAAAGACAAAGGCAACCTGGGGACGAAGGAAACTGCACCAGGGAGCCAAAGCCAAACTCTGGAGACATGGCCAAATAAACGTCCACTGGAGTTACAGCCGCTCCAGGAGACTACGCACGACCATGTCCAAGATAAGTATGATGCAACCACAAAATTCCCAATCCACACTGTGTTGAAACCCATGCCAACATTTTCAGACGTATATGTTGTACATATATTTAAAATAACACCGCAGTTGATGGAACAATTTCTGTTGCTATGAAAAAGCTTGAAATGCTAAAATCTGAGGTGACTGACAATGCTGGTAAGGGTGGAAGCATTAAGTGGGATGGGCTAGACAACCTATTTGGAAAATGGGGAGCCGTTTTGGCTAACATAGGGATGAGTGCCCTGATAGTACTGATTCTGGTTTTCTTATTGACATGTTGCATCGTGCCTATCCTGAAGAGATGGTGTATGAGAGCTATGGACGAGAAGCTGAACCTTGCAGCGGACATGCATGGAGCAAAAATGCTAAGTATGTTGCCTCCTGAACAACTTGTGCGCAGAATCCTTCTGACGCAAAGGGGGGAGGGAATACCGGACTTATTCCCAACTCCTGACCATATGAAGGACGCTTCGGATGAGGAGGATGAACCGTGAGGTAAAATGAGGAAAATGGACAATGGCTGACGTACTCTTTGGACGAAAAGAGATACACTATAACCACATACCACACATATAACAAGAGACTATGATTAGAATACAACATCATTGTCATTGTCACTATCTTCGTGTCATGTAATCAACCGTGTGTGATTTATGTTCTGTACCCCATATTCATTTTTACATTTTGAGTAAAGCTACAAGGATTCATGTTACAGTTCAGTTGAAGTTATGTTGCTAATTCATTAACAGCATATTTGAACATCTGTCAAAGTATAGGCTGCCCTTGGGACGGGAGCGATGGGGGAATTTTCCTGATTCGACAGCCGATCAGGTTTTTCGCCTTCATCATGTGGGACAGATGTTGAAATATGTTCCAGTATTTCATGTGTGCCATATAATCATGCTAAGCCATATATTATTATACTTCATATATGTGTTTCTTATGTGTACCATGTTCATGCTAGGAACTTCACAACATATATCTAGGAGAGTGAGGAACACTGGCTGTACTCACTTTGTAACCTATCTACCAAATTCACGTCATATATCCACATTAGTGAAGAACACAGGTTGTACTATCCACACATATATAACCACATTTATCATATATAACCTCAGGCGAACATTTATGATAAAATCATAAAGAGGAGGGATTATGTAGGAGCAAATCCTACATTTATGTGTATCAAGAAAGGAGAACGTGGAAAACACCAGCAGAGGCGAAAGGTTAGGAGATTGCTCAACATTGCTCAACAGGCCATTATGGTTATTCCATCAACTCCTAATAAGGAGTTGTTTTTCACCATATCTAATATTCCAGGAAATCTGGCCACCAACACTTAAGAATAGAATTCCAGGAAACTGAGAATTAGCCTGAACATGCCAGGTCAACTTGACCTGGTGCACGAACACAATGACGCACGACACCATACGCAATCAATGGTATAAAGGGTCTGTGAGGGGCGCGCCTCGGGGCTGTTTTGCTGTTTTACCGTTCGTGTCTATCTTGTTGTTTGTATCGAGTATCTGCAATAAAGATCCCAGTTGGCTGTTCGACGACTTCTGTTCTCCGTCTCATATTTTAGATTACTGAGTTTAGGTAATCGATCAAAGTTACAACAGTAACTCCTCCCGCAGCTTTGAGAAAACCCCGACAATATATACATCAAAACGTGCGGCTCGATCGGGAAAGAGGTGCTATGACTTTTGGTGTTGAAATTCCTATTTTTCCCAAAGTTATTCCTAAAACAAAATAGGCATGATTCTCCATTGGAAATGAATGGGAATTTCTTTTTAAACACAAAATTTCAACTTTTTTTGGAGTCAACTAGCTCTCTCATACCTGCACATAGAAATGTGATTCAAACTTTAAAAGGAAGGAAGACTTGTGCTCTCTTCACAACACTAAACTGTTTTTACATAGCATGTAAACTTTTCAAACTATGAGCAGTCAAACGAGGAGTGGAAATCACTTTTTCTTCAAAGTTAGAGTGGAAGTGTCAGTTATTGACACTCTTACTGCTCAAATGCAGGCCAGGCAGGTGTGTGTGTGTGTGTGTGTGTGTGAGTGTTTGTACACACTATGTTGTGTGCTAATACAGGGTATGTGTGAAGCGTCAAGTGCTGTAGTGTAGTGCTTAGAGTTAGTGCATGTTGCTACTGCCTTGTGCTCTGTGTGCTACTCTCTGCTGTACTCGTCCCGGCAGTAGCCCCGTGGCACTCAAAATTTCCCTGGAATTTTCTAGTGTTTACTTTACAATTCTCTTTTGCCAAATTTCGGCGCGTAACTCCTCCCGCAGCTTTGAGGAAACCACAACAATATATACATCAAAACGTGCGGCTCGATAGGGGGAGGGGTGCTATGACTTTTGGTGTTGAAATTCCAAAGTTTCCCAAAGTTATTCCCAAAACAATATCGGCATAATTCTCCATTGGAAATGAATGGGAATTTCTTTTTGAACACAAAATTTCTTCTTTTTTCAGAATCACCTAGCTCTCTTATACTTGCACATAGAAATGTGATTCAAACTTTAAAACGAAGGAAAACTTGTGCTCTCTTCACAACACTAAACTGTTTTTACATAACATGTAAACTTTTCAAACTATGAGCAGTCAAACGAGGAGTGGAAATCACTTTTTCTTCAAAGTTAGAGTGGAAGCATTAGTTATTGACACTCTTACTGCTCAAATGCAGGCCAGGCAGGTATGGTGTGTGTGTGTGTGTGTGTGTGTGTGTGTTTGTATACACTATGTTGTGTGCTAATACAGGGTATGTGTGAAGCGTCAAGTGCTGTAGTGTAGTGCTTAGAGTTAGTGCATGTTGCTACTGCCTTGTGCTCTGTGTGCTACTCTCTGCTGTACTCGTCCCGGCAGTAGCCCCGTGGCACTCAAAATTTCCCTGGAATTTTCTAGTGTTTACTTTACAATTCTCTTTTGCCAAATTTCGGCGCGTAACTCCTCCCACAGTTTTGAGAAAACCCCGACAATATGTACATCAAAACGTGCGGCTCGATCGGGGGAGGGGTGCTATGACTTTTGGTGTTGAAATTCCAATTTTTCACAAAGTTATTCCCAAAACAAAACAGGCATGATCCTCCATTGGAAATGAATGGGAATTTCTTTTTAAACACAAAATTTCATCTTTTTTCAGAATCACCTAGCTCTCTTATACTTGCACATAGAAATGTGATTCAAACTTTAAAACGGAGGAAAACTTGTGCTCTCTCCAAAACACTAAACTGTTTTTACATAACATGTAAACATTTCAAACTATGAGCAGTCAAACGAGGAGTGGAAATCACTTTTTTTTCAAAGTTAGAGTGGAAGTTATTGACAGTCTTACTGCTCAAATGCAGGCCAGGCAGGTATGGTGTGTGTGTGTGTGTGTGTGTGTGTGTGTGTGTGTGTCTTTGTGTGTCTTTGTGTGTGAGTGTTTGTACACACTATATTATGTGCTAATACAGGGTATGTGTGAAGCGTCAAATGCTGTAGTGTCGTGCATAGAGTTAGTGCATGTTGCTACTGCCTTGTGCTCTGTGTGCTACTGTTACACTTGATACTGACCAGTAAGATGTTCTTAATAATGCCACAGTAAAAGTTACTTAGTGTTATATGATCAGGGTGACTTTTGAACACTGGAAATAAATCGTGTACTCGTCCCGGCAGTAGCCCCGTGGCACTCAAAATTTCCCTGGAATTTTCTAGTGTTTACTTTACAATTCTCTTTTGCCATATTTCGGCGCGTAACTCCTCCCGCAGCTTTGAGAAAACCCCGACAATATATACATCAAAACGTGCGGCTCGATCGGGGGATGGGTGCTATGACTTTTGGTGTTGAAATTCCTATTTTTCCCAAAGTTATTCCCAAAACAAAATAGGCATGATTCTCCATTGGAAATGAATGGGAATTTCTTTTTGAACACAAAATTTCATCTTTTTTCAGAATCACCTAGCTCTCTTATACTTGCACATAGAAATGTGATTCAAACTTTAAAACGGAGGACAACTTGTGCTCTCTTCACAACACTAAACTGTTTTTACATAACATGTAAACTTTTCAAACTATGAGCAGTCCAACGAGGAGTGGAAGTCACTTTTTCTTCAAAGTTAGAGTGGAAGCGTCAGTTATTGACACTCTTACTGCTCAAATGCAGGCCAGGCAGGTATGGTGTGTGTGTGTGTGTGTGTGTGTGTGTGTGTGTGTGTGTGTGTGCTGTAGTGTCGTGCATAGAGTTAGTGCATGTTCCTACTGCCTTGTGCTCTGTGTTCTACTCTTTGCTGTACTCGTCCCGGCAGTAGCCCCGTGGCACTCAAAATTTCCCTGGAATTTTCTAGTTAGTGCCACGGGGTTCAAGCCCCGAGGCATTCCACTCCAGAAGCTGGAGAGGAATGCCTCGGGCGAAGCCCGAGGCAACTATTAATCTTCTCCATACTTAATATTATTTTTCAACTTCTTCCGCCGTTTTTCGGCGCGTAACTCCTCCCACAGTTTTGAGAAAACCCCGACAATATATACATCAAAACGTGCGGCTCGATCGGGGGAGGGGTGCTATGACTTTTGGTGTTGAAATTCCAAAGTTTCCCAAAGTTATTCCCAAAAAACCGGGAATATTTCTCCATTGGAAATGAATGGGAATTTTTTTTTTAAACCACAAAAATTCACCTTTTTTCAGAGTCACCTAGCTCTCTCATACGTGCACGTAGAAACATGATTTAAACTTTTAAACGGAGGAAAACTTGTTCTCTCTGGAAAAATACAAACTATTTTAACATAACATGTAAACTTTTCAAACTATGAGCAGTCAAATGAGGAGTGGAAATCACTTTTTCGTCAAAGTTAGAGTGGAAGCGGCAGTTAGCTAGAGTGTGAGAAGCAGTAAACCATAACCTTAATTTTTATTTTTAACTTGAGCTCACGGCCAAACCGTAAACAGCAGACAAATAATTTTTGGTCAAAATATAGACATAGGTGTTGGGATTCATAAAATGTGAAGTTGACAGGCGGGGTCTGCACAAAATTTAAACGGGGGGGCCGAGACCGGCGGCAATCCCTGTCTCGCTCCCCATTAAACCTAATGTAATCGTCTTCTCTTTTCAAATGAATCTCACTCTGTGTTCGCACTGAGCTTACTCGCTCATTTTAAGGAATATCTGAATAAAATAAACACTGTCAGAATCTGCCGGCTTCTGTGTCTCTCACGGTGTTTTCGGTTTTTGGACAGGAGTTACGGTTTTCTCACAGTTTGCAATTGTTCGGAACCTTGTCAGAAGCCAAACTTTTTAGAATTCTGAGACTTTTTTCAAGGCAGAGCCTGAAATCGCCGTAGCAACCGCAGGGCCTTAGCTGACTTTAGCAACCTGTTGCTGGGCAGAATCTGACCTACTTTTTTGTGATTGGCTAAACTGATCTACCTTTTTGTGATTGGCCAATTCTTCCTGTCTGTCTGTTTTGCCAGTTAACCGAGTCAACACGGCTGCTAGCTCGGCCGCGCTAGCGGCCGAAAGCGCTCAGCGATAGTATAGCTGTTGACTTTGATTGACAGGTGACACTTGATGGGGGGGGGGGGGGTGTTTAGGAGAGACAGACGCTGATTTTTACACAACTTAGACCTTAAGACTAATGTTATTATCGCCCACCACGTTAACATATGGAGACAGACATAAAAAAATGTGGAAATTTAGAAATACAGAAATAAATAAATGAAAAAAATAAATAAATGAATAAATAAATGTGACTGTGTCAGGTCATTTGAATGAAGTGATTAATTATTCATTTACTGTGGACAAAATATTGTATTGTTTTGTGTTGTACGGCAAAACTATGAGAAAAAATCTTAATATTTGAGTGATATATTGATAGTATATTTATAGTTATATTTATATTTAAGTTTACAGGTAATATGTCTGATTTTATGTACGTGTCATTACTATCATGGTGTGACTCTGTTCCTGCGGGGGAGGAAGAGGCAGAGGTCAGAGGTCAACCAGTTGAATGAGCCTGAAACCAGGAGAGCTACAGGTGAGCAGACTTACAGCTGAGTAAGTATGTTGCTTTGTTTGTTTTTATTATTTCATAAATTCCCTCCATAAATACTCCTATCCTGTGAAATAAGGTCAGATTACATCAGTACAGCATTACCTCTGAACTGATAAAATCTGACTTATGAACTAACACAATATTAACAATCTTCTCATTCCAGGAGATAATTCAGGACCTGGACCTTGAGCAGTCTCATCAGCTGCTGCACTGTCTGATGAGAGACCCAAGCATGATGTTCAACCTACTGT
The DNA here is from genome assembly GCF_027409825.1 of Scomber japonicus. Lineage (NCBI taxonomy): Eukaryota > Metazoa > Chordata > Actinopteri > Scombriformes > Scombridae > Scomber > Scomber japonicus. Next base: position 3,209,796 of record NC_070583.1, on the reverse strand, counting down.
CTTCATCACCTGGAGACCTACAGCATCACCTCACCCTGTCTTCATCACCTGGAGACCTACAGCATCACCTCACCCTGTCTTCATCACCTGGAGACCTACAGCATCACCCTGTCTTCATCACCTGGAGACCTACAGCATCACCCTGTCTTCATCACCTGGAGACCTACAGCATCACCCTGTCTTCATCACCTGGAGACCTACAGCATCACCTCACCCTGTCTTCATCACCTGGAGACCTACAGCATCACCTCACCCTGTCTTCATCACCTGGAGACCTACAGCATCACCTCACCCAGTCCAGGGTCAGCCAGCCTGGTGTTTCTGCCAGAGATGTAGATTCCCTCCAACATGAAGCACTTAGAGACAGAAGAGTAGTGATACTAAGCTGCTGTGTGTGGAGATCTGTCACTCACACTGTATTAAAATAAATATGGAAAATAACACATGGGTGTTTGTAATAGAGTAAAATGACTATCTATGTATTATTATCAGTATAAAACAGAACAATCACAATATCAGTAGAAATAATAATAATGTACACAAACATATTTATAAATGACATAGTTAGTTAGTCTTATATAGTTAGATACTCAGTTGTTAGTTGAAGCTTGTTACTCTAAGTGTGTGACACAGAGGAGAGGAGGCATGACTGAAGGGAAATACATTTATTGAGGGGAATAGAAATGAGATATTGAACTGAGAGCTGGGGCAGGGGTCTAAGGACCAGGTCTGAGGAGCAGGGTCCAGGTCTGAGGAGCAGGGTCCAGGTCTGAGGAGCAGGGTTCAGGTCTGAGGAGCAGGGTTCAGGTCTGAGGAGCAGGGTCTGGGATGCCTTTAAAAAGAATAAATACAGAGCCATTATTAGTCTCATGTCATTGTTACTGGATAACTGAGAAGACTGATGTGATGCTACAGTAATGTGTAATGTTAAACATTCATATACAGTCACAATGTAACTGTGTGGAGAAAATAATAATAATAATAATAATAATAATAATTAATAATATAATAATAATAATAATAATTAATATAATAATAATAAATAACATAATAATAATAATAAATAATAATAATTATTATTATAAATAATAATAATAATAATAATAATAAAATAATAAGTATTATTATTATTATTATTATTATTATTATTATTATTATATTATTAATTATTATT
>NC_070583.1:3068622-3071122 GCF_027409825.1 Scomber japonicus | reverse complement strand
TGTGTGCTAATACAGGGTATGTGTGAAGCGTCAAGTGCTGTAGTGTCGTGCATAGAGTTAGTGCATGTTCCTACTGCCTTGTGCTCTGTGTGCTACTCTCTGCTGTACTCATCCCGGCAGTAGCCCCGTGGCACTCAAAATTTCCCTGGAATTTTCTAGTGTTTACTTTACAATTCTCTTTTGCCAAATTTCGGCGCGTAACTCCTCGCGCAGCTTTAAGAAAACCCCAACAATATATACATCAAAACGTGCGGCTCGATAAGGGGAGGGGTGCTATGACTTTTGGTGTTGAAATTCCTATTTTTCCCAAAGTTATTCCCAAAACAAAACAGGCATAATTCTCCATTGGAAATGAATGGGAATTTCTTTTTGAACACAAAATTTCATCTTTTTTCAGAGTCACCTAGCTCTCTTATACTTGCACATAGAAATGTGATTCAAACTTTAAAACGAAGGACAACTTGTTCTCTCTTCACAACACTAAACTGTTTTTCCATAACATGTAAACTTTTCAAACTATGAGCAGTCAAACGAGGAGTGGAAATCACTTTTTCTTCAAAGTTAGAGTGGAAGTGTCAGTTATTGACACTCTTACTGCTCTAATGCAGGCCAGGCAGGTGTGTGTGTGTGTGTGTGTGTGTGTGTGTGTGTGTGTGTGTGTTTGTATACACTATGTTGTGTGCTAATACAGGGTATGTGTGAAGCGTCAAGTGCTGTAGTGTAGTGCTTAGAGTTAGTGCATGTTGCTACTGCCTTGTGCTCTGTGTGCTACTCTCTGCTGTACTTGTCCCGGCAGTAGCCCCGTGGCACTCAAAATTTCCCTGGAATTTTCTAGTGTTTACTTTACAATTCTCTTTTGCCATATTTCGGCGCGTAACTCCTCCCGCAGCTTTGAGAAAACCCCGACAATATATACATCAAAACGTGCGGCTCGATCGGGGGATGGGTGCTATGACTTATGGTGTTGAAATTCCTATTTTTCCCAAAGTTATTCCCAAAACAAAATAGGCATGATTCTCCATTGGAAATGAATGGGAATTTCTTTTTGAACACAAAATTTCATCTTTTTTCAGAGTCACCTAGCTCTCTTATACTTGCACATAGAAATGTGATTCAAACTTTAAAACGGAGGAAAACTTGTGCTCTCTCCAAAACACTAAACTGTTTTTACATAACATGTAAACTTTTCAAACTATGAGCATTCAAACGAGGAGTGGAAATCACTTTTTTTTCAAAGTTAGAGTGGAAGCATTAGTTATTGACAGTCTTACTGCTCAAATGCAGGCCAGGCAGGTATGTGTGTGTCTTTGTGTGTGAATGTTTGTACACACTATGTTGTGTGCTAATACAGGGTATGTGTGAAGCGTCAAATGCTGTAGTGTCGGGCACAGAGTTAGTGCATGTTCCTACTGCCTTGTGCTCTGTGTGCTACTCTCTGCTGTACTCATCCCGGCAGTAGCCCCGTGGCACTCAAAATTTCCCTGGAATTTTCTAGTTAGTGCCACGGGGTTCAAGCCCCGAGGCATTCCACTCCAGAAGCTGGAGAGGAATGCCTCGGGCAAAGCCCGAGGCAACTATTAATCTTCTCCATACTTATTCTTACATCTTCTTCCGCCGTTTTTCGGCGCGTAACTCCTCCCGCAGCTTTGAGAAAACCCCAACAATATATACATCAAAACGTGCGGCTCGATCGGGGGATGGGTGCTATGACTTTTGGTGTTGAAATTCCAAAGTTTCCCAAAGTTATTCCCAAAAAACCGGGAGATTTCTCCATTGAAAATGAATGGGAATTTTTTGAAAAACCCAAAAAATTTCACCTTTTTTCACCTTTTTTCAGAGTCACGTAGCTCGCTCATACGTGCACGTAGAAACGTGATTAAAACTTCAAAACGGAGGAAAACTTGTCCTCTCTGGAGAAATACAAACTGTTTTAACATAACATGTAAACTTTTCAAACTATGAGCAGTCAAACGAGGAGTGGAAATCACTTTTTCGTCAAAGTTAGAGTGGAAGCGGCAGTTAGCTAGAGTGTGAGAAGCAGTAAACCATAACCTTAATTTTTATTTTTAACTCGAGCTCACGGCCAAACTGAAAAAGGAGACAAATAATTTTTTGTCAAAATGTAGACATAGGTGTTGGGATTCATAAAATGTGACTTTGACCGGCGGGATCTGCACAAAATTTAAACGGGGGGGCCGAGACCGGCGGCAATACCTGTCTCGCTCCCCATTAAACCTAATGTAATCGTCTTCTTATTTCAAAAGACTCTCACTCTGTGTTCGCACTGAGCTTACTCGCTCATTTTAAGGAATATCTGAATAAAATAAACACTGTCAGAATCTGCCGGCTTCTGTGTCTCTCACGGTGTTCTCGGTTTTTGGACAGGAGTTACGGTTTTCTCACAGTTTGCAATTGTTCGGAACCTTGTCAGAAGCCAAATCTTATAGAATGTTGAGACATTTTTCAAGGCAGATCCTGAAATCGCCATAGCAACCGCAGG
>NC_070583.1:3036122-3066122 GCF_027409825.1 Scomber japonicus | reverse complement strand
AAGTACATTCATAAGAAAAAAATAAATCGTGTACTCGTCCCGGCAGTAGCCCCGTGGCACTCAAAATTTCCCTGGAATTTTCTAGTGTTTACTTTACAATTCTCTTTAGCCATATTTCGGCGCGTAACTCCTCCCGCAGCTTTGAGAAAACCCCGACAATATATACATCAAAACGTGCGGCTCGATCGGGAAAGAGGTGCTATGACTTTTGGTGTTGAAATTCCTATTTTTCCCAAAGTTATTCCTAAAACAAAATAGGCATGATTCTCCATTGGAAATGAATGGGAATTTCTTTTTAAACACAAAATTTCAACTTTTTTTGGAGTCACCTAGCTCTCTCATACCTGCACATAGAAATGTGATTCAAACTTTAAAAGGAAGGAAGACTTGTGCTCTCTTCACAACACTAAACTGTTTTTACATAGCATGTAAACTTTTCAAACTATGAGCAGTCAAACGAGGAGTGGAAATCACTTTTTCTTCAAAGTTAGAGTGGAAGTGTCAGTTATTGACACTCTTACTGCTCAAATGCAGGCCAGGCAGGTATGGTGTGTGTGTGTGTGTGCTGTAGTGTTGTGCATAGAGTTAGTGCATGTTCCTACTGCCTTGTGCTCTGTGTTCTACTCTTTGCTGTACTCGTCCCGGCAGTAGCCCCTTGGCACTCAAAATTTCCCTGGAATTTTCTAGTGTTTACTTTACAATTCTCTCTTGCCATATTTCGGCGCGTAACTCGTCCCGCAGCTTTGAGAAAACCCCAACAATATATACATCAAAACGTGCGGCTCGATCGGGGGAGGGGTGCTATGACTTTTGGTGTTGAAATTCCAATTTTTCCCAAAGTTATTCCCAAAACAAAACAGGCATAATTCTCCATTGGAAATGAATGGGAATATTTTTGAACACAAAATTTCATCTTTTTTCAGTATCACCTAGCTCTCTTATACTTGCACATGGAAATGTGATTCAAACTTTAAAACGAAGGACAACTTGTTCTCTATTCACAACACTAAACTGTTTTTCCATAACATGTAAACTTTTCAAACTATGAGCATTCAAACGAGGAGTGGAAATCACTTTTTCTTCAAAGTTAGAGTGGAAGCATTAGTTATTGACACTCTTACTGCTCAAATGCAGGCCAGGCAGGTATGTGTGTGTGTGTGTGTGTGTGTGTGTCTGTGTGTGTGTGTGTGTGTGTGTGTGTGTGTGTGTGTGTGTGTGTGTGTCTGTGTGTTTTGTGCACACTGTGTAGTGTGCTAACTTTATATGTGAAGCATAAAGTGCTGTAGTGTAGTGCTTAGAGTTAGTGCATGTTGCTACTGCCTTGTGCTCTGTGTGCTACTGTTACACTTGATACTGACCAGTAAGATGTACTTAATACTGCCACAGTAAAAGTTACTTAGTGTTATATGATCAGGGTGACTTTTGAACACTGGAAATAAATCGTGTACTCGTCCCGGCAGTAGCCCCGTGGCACTCAAAATTTCCCTGGAATTTTCTAGTGTTTACTTTACAATTCTCTTTTGCCATATTTCGGCGCGTAACTCCTCCCGCAGCTTTGAGAAAACCCCGACAATATATACATCAAAACGTGCGGCTCGATCGGGGGATGAGTGCTATGACTTTTGGTGTTGAAATTCCTATTTTTCCCAAAGTTATTCCCAAAACAAAATAGGCATGATTCTCCATTGGAAATGAATGGGAATTTCTTTTTGAACACAAAATTTCATCTTTTTTCAGAATCACCTCGCTCTCTCATACTTGCACATAGAAATGTGATTCAAACTTTAAAACGGAGGAAAACTTGTGCTCTCTTCACAACACTAAACTGTTTTTAGATAAGTACACATGTACACTTTTCAAACTATGATCAGTCAAACGAGAAATGGAAATCACTTTTTCTTCAAAGTTAGAGTGGAAGAGTCAGTTATTGACACTCTTACTGCTCAAATGCAGGCCAGGCAGGTATGGTGTGTGTGTGTGTGTGTGTGTGTTGTGTTTATGCACACTGTGTTGTGCTATCACTGGGTATGTGTGAAGTGTAAAGTGCTGTAGTGCAGTGCTTAGAGTTAGTGCATGTTGCTACTGCCTTGTGCTCTGTGTGCTACTCTCTGCTTACATCTACTGTTACACTTGATACTGACCAGTAAGATGTACTTAATACTGCCACAGTAAAAGTTACTTAGTGTTATATGATCAGGGTGACTTTTGAAGACTGGAAATAAATCGTGTACTCGTCCCGGCAGTAGTCCCGTGGCACTCAAAATTTCCCTGGAATTTTCTAGTGTTTACTTTACAATTCTCTTTTGCAAAATTTCGGCGCGTAACTCCTCCCACAGTTTTGAGAAAACCCCGACAATATATACATCAAAACGTGCGGCTCGATCGGGGGAGGGGTGCTATGACTTTTGGTGTTGAAATTCCAATTTTTCCCAAAGTTATTCCCAAAACAAAATCGTCATGATTCTCCATTGGAAATGAATGGGAATTTCTTTTTAAACACAAAATTTCAACTTTTTTCAGAGTCACCTTGCTCTCTCATACCTGCACATAGAAATGTGATTCAAACTTTAAAATGAAGGAAAACTTGTGCTCTCTTCACAACACTAAACTGTTTTAACATAACATGTAAACTTTTCAAACTATGAGCAGTCAAACAAGGAGTGGAAATCACTTTTTCTTCAAAGTTAGAGTGGAAGTGTCAGTTATTGACACTCTTACTGCTCAAATGCAGGCCAGGCAGGTGTGTGTGTGTGTGTGTGTGTGTGTGTGTGTGTGTGTGTGTGTGTGTGTGTGTGTGTTTGTGTTGTGTTAATACACACTGTATTGTGCTATCACAGAGTATATGTGAAGTGTAAAGTGATGTAGTGTAGTGCTTAGAGTTAGTGCATGTTGCTACTCTCTGCTTACATCTACTGTTACACTTGATACTGACCAGTAAGATGTACTTAATACTGCCACAGTAAAAGTTACTTAGTGTTATATGATCAGGGTGACTTTTGACCACTGGAAATAAATCGTGTACTCGTCCCGGCAGTAGCCCCGTGGCACTCAAAATTTCCCTGGAATTTTCTAGTGTTTACTTTACAATTCTCTTTTGCCATATTTCGGCGCGTAACTCGTCCCGCAGCTTTGAGAAAACCCCAACAATATAAACATCAAAACGTGCGGCTCGATCGGGGGAGGGGTGCTATGACTTTTGGTGTTGAAATTCCAAATTTTCCCAAAGTTATTCCCAAAACAAAACAGGCATAATTCTCCATTGGAAATGAATGGGAATTTCTTTTTGAACACAAAATTTCATCTTTTTTCAGAGTCACCTAGCTCTCTTATACTTGCACATGGAAATGTGATTCAAACTTTAAAACGAAGGACAACTTGTTCTCTCTTCACAACACTAAACTATTTTTCCATAACATGTAAACTTTTCAAACTATGAGCAGTGAAACGAGGAGTGGAAATCACTTTTTCTTCAAAGTTAGAGTGGAAGCATTAGTTATTGACACTCTTACTGCTCAAATGCAGGCCAGGCAGGTGTGTGTGTGTGTGTGTGTGTGTGAGTGTTTGTACACACTATGTTGTGTGCTAATACAGGGTATGTGTGAAGCGTCAAGTGCTGTAGTGTAGTGCTTAGAGTTAGTGCATGTTGCTACTGCCTTGTGCTCTGTGTGCTACTCTCTGCTGTACTCGTCCCGGCAGTAGCCCCGTGGCACTCAAAATTTCCCTGGAATTTTCTAGTGTTTACTTTACAATTCTCTTTTGCCATATTTCGGCGCGTAACTCCTCCCGTAACTTTGAGAAAACCCCAACAATATATACATCAAAACGTGCGGCTCGATCGGGGGAGGGGTGCTATGACTTTTGGTGTTGACAATCCAATTTTTCCCAAAGTTATTCCCAAAACAAAACAGGCATAATTCTCCATTGGAAATGAATGGGAATTTCTTTTTGAACACAACATTTCATCTTTTTTCAGAATCACCTAGCTCTCTCATACTTGCACATAGAAATGTGATTCAAACTTTAAAACGAAGGAAAACGTGTGCTCTCTTCACAACACTAAACTGTTTTAACATAACATGTAAACTTTTAAAAGTATGATCAGTCAAACGAGGAGTGGAAGTCAATTTTTCTTGAAAGTTAGAGTGGAAGTGTCAGTTATTGACACTCTTACTGCTCAAATGCAGGCCAGGCAGGTGTGTGTGTGTGTGTGTGTGTGTGTGTGTGTGTGTGTGTGTGTGTGTGTGTGTGTTTGTGTTGTGTTGTGTTAATACACACTGTATTGTGCTATCACAGAGTATATGTGAAGTGTAAAGTGATGTAGTGTAGTGCTTAGAGTTAGTGCATGTTGCTACTCTCTGCTTACATCTACTGTTACACTTGATACTGACCAGTAAGATGTACTTAATACTACCACAGTAAAAGTTACTTAGTGTTATATGATCAGGGTGACTTTTGACCACTGGAAATAAATCGTGTACTCGTCCCGGCAGTAGCCCCGTGGCACTCAAAATTTCCCTGGAATTTTCTAGTGTTTACTTTACAATTCTCTTTTGCCATATTTCGGCGCGTAACTCGTCCCGCAGCTTTGAGAAAACCCCAACAATATAAACATCAAAACGTGCGGCTCGATCGGGGGAGGGGTGCTATGACTTTTGGTGTTGAAATTCCAATTTTTCCCAAAGTTATTCCCAAAACAAAACAGGCATAATTCTCCATTGGAAATGAATGGGAATTTCTTTTTGAACACAAAATTTCATCTTTTTTCAGAGTCACCTAGCTCTCTTATACTTGCACATGGAAATGTGATTCAAACTTTAAAACGAAGGACAACTTGTTCTCTCTTCACAACACTAAACTATTTTTCCATAACATGTAAACTTTTCAAACTATGAGCAGTGAAACGAGGAGTGGAAATCACTTTTTCTTCAAAGTTAGAGTGGAAGCATTAGTTATTGACACTCTTACTGCTCAAATGCAGGCCAGGCAGGTGTGTGTGTGTGTGTGTGTGTGTGAGTGTTTGTACACACTATGTTGTGTGCTAATACAGGGTATGTGTGAAGCGTCAAGTGCTGTAGTGTAGTGCTTAGAGTTAGTGCATGTTGCTACTGCCTTGTGCTCTGTGTGCTACTCTCTGCTGTACTCGTCCCGGCAGTAGCCCCGTGGCACTCAAAATTTCCCTGGAATTTTCTAGTGTTTACTTTACAATTCTCTTTTGCCATATTTCGGCGCGTAACTCCTCCCGTAGCTTTGAGAAAACCCCAACAATATATACATCAAAACGTGCGGCTCGATCGGGGGAGGGGTGCTATGACTTTTGGTGTTGACAATCCAATTTTTCCCAAAGTTATTCCCAAAACAAAACAGGCATAATTCTCCATTGGAAATGAATGGGAATTTCTTTTTGAACACAAAATTTCATCTTTTTTCAGAATCACCTAGCTCTCTCATACTTGCACATAGAAATGTGATTCAAACTTTAAAACGAAGGAAAACGTGTGCTCTCTTCACAACACTAAACTGTTTTAACATAACATGTAAACTTTTAAAAGTATGATCAGTCAAACGAGGAGTGGAAGTCAATTTTTCTTGAAAGTTAGAGTGGAAGCATCAGTTATTGACACTCTTACTGCTCAAATGCAGGCCAGGCAGGTGTGTGTGTGTGTGTGTGTGTGTTTGTATACACTATGTTGTGTGCTAATACAGGGTATGTGTGAAGCGTCAAGTGCTGTAGTGTAGTGCTTAGAGTTAGTGCATGTTGCTACTGCCTTGTGTTCTGTGTGCTACTCTCTGCTGTACTCGTCCTGGCAGTAGCCCCGTGGCACTCAAAATTTCCCTGGAATTTTCTAGTTAGTGCCACGGGGTTCAAGCCCCGAGGCATTCCACTCCAGAAGCTGGAGAGGAATGCCTCGGGCAAAGCCCGAGGCAACTATTAATCTTCTCCATACTTATTTTTCTTCTTATTATTATTCTTCTGCCGTTTTTCGGCGCGTAACTCCTCCCGCAGCTTTGAGAAACCCCAACAATATATACATCAAAACGTGCGTCTCGATCGGGGGATGGGTGCTATGACTTTTGGTGTTGAAATTCCAAAGTTTCCCAAATTTATTCCCAAAAAACCGGGAATATTTCTCCATTGAAAATGAATGGGAATTTTTTGAAAAACCCCAAAAATTTCACCTTTTTTCAGAGTCACATAGCTCTCCCATACGTGCACGTAGAAACGTCATTCAAACTTTAAAACGGAGGAAAACTTGTCCTCTCTGGAAAAATACAAACTATTTTAACATAACATGTAAACTTTTCAAACTATGAGCAGTCAAACGAGGAGTGGAAATCACTTTTTCGTCAAAGTTAGAGTGGAAGCGGCAGTTAGCTAGAGTGTGAGAAGCAGTAATGCATAACCTTCATTTTTATTTTTAACTCGAGCTTACGGCCAAACCGTAAAAAGGAGACAAATAATTTTTGGTCAAAATATAGACATAGGTGTTGGGATTCATAAAAAGTGAAGTTGACAGGCGGGGTCTGCACAAAATTTAAACGGGGGGGCCAAGACCGGCGGCAATCCCTGTCTCGCTCCCCATTAAACCTAATGTAATCGTCTTCTCTTTTCAAATGAATCTCACTCTGTGTTCGCACTGAGCTTACGCGCTCATTTTAAGGAATATGTGAATAAAATAAACACTGTCAGAATCTGCCGGCTTCTGTGTCTCTCACGGTGTTTTCGGTTTTTGGACAGGAGTTGCGGTTTTCTCACAGTTTGCAATTGTTCGGGACCTTGTCAGAAGCCAAAGTCTTTAGAATTTTGAGACATTTTTCAAGGCAGATCCTGAAATCGCCGTAGCAACCGCAGGGCCTTAGCTGACCTTGGCAACCTGTTGCTGGGCAGAAACTGACCTACTTTTTTGTGATTGGCTGAACTGAACTACCTTTGTGTGATTGGCTAATTCTACCTGTCTGTCTGTTTTACCAGTTAACTGAGGTAGCGGCCGAGCTAGTATTGATACTCTCTCTCTATATATACATATGAATTATATTGACAGTCTTACTGCTCAAATGCAGGTGTGTGTGTGTGTGTGTGTGTGTGTGTGTGTGTGTGTGTACACACTGTGTTGTAGTGCTTAGAGTTAGTGCATGTTGCTACTGCCTTGTGCTCTGTGTGCTACTCTCTGCTTACATCTACTGTTACACTTGATACTGACCAGTAAGATGTACTTAATATTGCCACAGTAAAAGTTACTTAGTGTTATATGATCAGGGTGACTTTTGAACACTGGAAATAAATTGTGTACTCGTCCCGGCAGTAGCCCCGTGGCACTCAAAATTTCCCTGGAATTTTCTAGTGTTTACTTTACAATTCTCTTTTGCCAAATTTCGGCGCGTAACTCTTCCCACAGCTTTGAGAAAACCCCGACAATATATACATCAAAACGTGCGGCTCGATCGGGGGAGGGGTGCTATGACTTTTGGTGTTGAAATTCCAATTTTTCCCAAAGTTATTCCCAAAACAAAATCGTCATGATCCTCCATTAGAAATGAATGGGAATTTCTTTTTAAAAACAAAATTTCATCTTTTTTCGAAGTCAACTAGCTCTCTCATACCTGCACATAGAAATGTGATTCAAACTTTAAAACGAAGGAAAACTTGTTCTCTCTTCACAACACTAAACTGTTTTAACATAACATGTACACTTTTAAAAGTATGAGCAGTCAAACGAGGAGTGGAAATCACTTTTTCTTGAACGTTAGAGTGGAAGTGTCAGTTATTGACACTCTTACTGCTCAAATGCAGGCCAGGCAGGTATGTGTGTGTGTGTGTGTCTGTGTGTGTGTGTGTGTGAGTGTTTGTACACACTATACAAGTGCTGTAGTGTCGTGCATAGAGTTAGTGCATGTTGCTACTGCCTTGTGCTCTGTGTGCTAGTCTCTGCTGCACTCGTGTTTACTTTACAATTCTCTTTTGCCAAATTTCGGCGCGTAACTCCTCCCACAGTTTTGAGAAAACCCCGACAATATATACATCACAACCTGCGGCTTGATCAGGGGAGGGGTGCTATGACTTTTGGTGTTAAAATTCCAATTTTTCCCAAAGTTATTCCCAAAACAAAACAGGCATGATTCTCCATTGGAAATGAATGGGAATTTCTTTTTGAACACAAAATTTCATCTTTTTTCAGAGTCACCTAGCTCTCTTATACCTGCACATAGAAATGTGATTCAAACTTTAAAACGAAGGACAACATGTGCTCTCTTCACTAAACACTAAACTGTTTTAACATAACATGTAAACTTTTCAAACTATGAGCAGTCAAACGAGCAGTGGAAATCACTTTTTCTTCAAAGTTAGAGTGGAAGTGTCAGTTATTGACACTCTTACTGCTCAAATGCAGGCCAGGCAGGTGTGTGTGTGTGTGTGTGTGTGTGTGTGTGTGTGTGTGTGTGTGTGTGTGTTGTGTGTGTGTGTTTGTGTTGTGTTAATACACATTGTATTGTGCTATCACAGAGTATATGTGAAGTGTAAAGTGATGTAGTGTAGTGCTTAGAGTTAGTGCATGTTGCTACTCTCTGCTTACATCTACTGTTACACTTGATACTGACCAGTAAGATGTTCTTAATACTGCCACAGTAAAAGTTACTTAGTGTTATATGATCAGGGTGACTTTTGAACACTGGAAATAAATCATGTACTCGTCCCGGCAGTAGCCCCGTGGCACTCAAAATTTCCCTGGAATTTTCTAGTGTTTACTTTACAATTCTCTTTTGCCATATTTCGGCGCGTAACTCCTCCCGCAGCTTTGAGAAAACCCCGACAATATATACATCAAAACGTGCGGCTCGATCGGGGGATGGGTGCTATGACTTTTGGTGTTGAAATTCCCATTTTTCCCAAAGTTATTCCCAAAACAAAATAGGCATGATTCTCCATTGGAAATGAATGGGAATTTCTTTTTGAACACAAAATTTCATCTTTTTTCAGAATCACCTAGCTCTCTTATACTTGCACATAGAAATGTGATTCAAACTTTAAAACGAAGGACAACTTGTGCTCTCTCCAAAACACTAATCTGTTTTTACATAACATGTAAACTTTTCAAACTATGAGCAGTCAAACGAGGAGTGGAAATCACTTTTTTTTTCAAAGTTACAGTGGAAGCGTCAGTTATTGACAGTCTTACTGCTCAAATGCAGGCCAGGCAGGTATGTGTGTGTGTGTGTGTGTGTGTGAGTGTTTGTACACACTATGTTGTGTGCTAATACAGAGTATGTGTGAAGCGTCAAATGCTGTAGTGTCGGGCACAGAGTTAGTGCATGTTCCTACTGCCTTGTGCTCTGTGTGCTACTCGCTGCTGTACTCATCCCGGCAGTAGCCCCGTGGCACTCAAAATTTCCCTGGAATTTTCTAGTGTTTACTTTACAATTCTCTTTTGCCAAATTTCGGCGCGTAACTCCTCCCACAGTTTTGAGAAAACCCCGACAATATACACATCAAAACATGCGTCTCGATTGGGGGAGGGGTGCTATGACTTTTGGTGTTGAAATTCCAATTTGTCACAAAGTTATTCCCAAAACAAAACAGGCATGATCCTCCATTGGAAATGAATGGGAATTTCTTTTTAAACACAAAATTTCATCTTTTTTCAGAATCACCTAGCTCTGTTATACTTGCACATAGAAATGTGATTCAAACTTTAAAACGGAAGAAAACTTGTGCTCTCTCCAAAACACTAAACTGTTTTTACATAACATGTAAACTTTTCAAACTATGAGCAGTCAAACGAGGAGTTGAAATCACTTTTTTTTCAAAGTTAGAGTGGAAGCGTCAGTTATTGACAGTCTTACTGCTCAAATGCAGGCCAGGCAGGTATGGTGTGTGTGTGTGTGTGTGTGTGTGTGTGTGTGTGTGTGTGTCTTTGTGTGTCTTTGTGTGTGAGTGTTTGTACACACTATATTATGTGCTAATACAGGGTATGTGTGAAGCGTCAAATGCTGTAGTGTCGTGCATAGAGTTAGTGCATGTTGCTACTGCCTTGTGCTCTGTGTGCTACTGTTACACTTGATACCGACCAGTAAGATGTACTTAATACTGCCACAGTAAAAGTTACTTAGTGTTATATGATCAGGGTGACTTTTGAACACTGGAAATAAATCATGTACTCGTCCCGGCAGTAGCCCCGTGGCACTCAAAATTTCCCTGGAATTTTCTAGTGTTTACTTTACAATTCTCTTCCGCCATATTTCGGAGCATAACTCCTCCCACAGCTTTGAGAAAACCCTGACAATATATACATCAAAACGTGCGGCTCGATCGGGGGAGGGGTGCTATGACTTTTGGTGTTGAAATTCCTATTTTTCCCAAAGTTATTCCCAAAACAACACAGGCATAATCCTCCATTGGAAATGAATGGGAATTTCTTTTTAAACACAAAATTTCATCTTTTTTCAGAATCACCTAGCTCTCTCATACTTGCACATTGAAATGTGATTCAAACTTTAAAACGAAGGAAAACTTGTGCTCTCTTCACAACACTAAACTGTTTTTCCATAACATGTAAACTTTTCAATCTATGAGCAGTCAAACGAGGAGTGGAAATCACTTTTTCTTCAATGTTAGAGTGGAAGTGTCAGTTATTGACACTATTGCTGCTCAAATGCAGGCCAGGCAGGTGTGTGTTTGTGTGTGTGTGTGTGTCTTTGTGTGTGAGTGTTTGTACACACTGTGTAGTGTGCTAACATTATGTGTGAAGTGTAAAGTGCTGTAGTGTAGTGCTTAGAGTTAGTGCATGTTGCTACTACCTTGTGCTCTCTGTGCTACTCTCTGCTTACATCTACTGTTACACTTGATACTGACCAGTAAGATGTACTTAATACTGCCACAGTAAAAGTTACTTAGTGTTATATGATCAGGGTGACTTTTGAACACTGGAAATAAATCATGTACTCGTCCCGGCAGTAGCCCCGTGGCACTCAAAATTTCCCTGGAATTTTCTAGTGTTTACTTTACAATTCTCTTCCGCCATATTTCGGAGCATAACTCCTCCCACAGCTTTGAGAAAACCCTGACAATATATACATCAAAACGTGCGGCTCGATCGGGGGAGGGGTGCTATGACTTTTGGTGTTGAAATTCCTATTTTTCCCAAAGTTATTCCCAAAACAACACAGGCATAATCCTCCATTGGAAATGAATGGGAATTTCTTTTTAAACACAAAATTTCATCTTTTTTCAGAATCACCTAGCTCTCTCATACTTGCACATAGAAATGTGATTCAAACTTTAAAACGAAGGAAAACTTGTGCTCTCTTCACAACACTAAACTGTTTTTCCATAACATGTAAACTTTTCAATCTATGAGCAGTCAAACGAGGAGTGGAAATCACTTTTTCTTCAATGTTAGAGTGGAAGTGTCAGTTATTGACACTATTGCTGCTCAAATGCAGGCCAGGCAGGTGTGTGTTTGTGTGTGTGTGTGTGTGTGTGTCTTTGTGTGTGAGTGTTTGTACACACTGTGTAGTGTGCTAACATTATGTGTGAAGTGTAAAGTGCTGTAGTGTAGTGCTTAGAGTTAGTGCATGTTGCTACTACCTTGTGCTCTCTGTGCTACTCTCTGCTTACATCTACTGTTACACTTGATACTGACCAGTAAGATGTACTTTATACTGCCACAGTAAAAGTTACTTAGTGTTATATGATCAGGGTGACTTTTGAACACTGGAAATAAATCATGTACTCGTCCCGGCAGTAGCCCCGTGGCACTCAAAATTTCCCTGGAATTTTCTAGTATTATTATTCTTATTCTTCCGCCGTTTTTCGGCGCGTAACTCCTCCCACAGCTTTGAGAAAACCCAGACAATATATACATCAAAACGTGCGGCTCAATCGGGGGATGGGTGCTATGACTTTTGGTATTGAAATTCCAATTTTTCCCAAAGTTATTCCCAAAAAACCGGGAGATTTCTCCATTGAAAATGAATGGGAATTTTTTGAAAAACCCTAAAAATTTCATCTTTTTTCACCTTTTTTCAGAGTCACCTAGCTCTCTCATACCTGCACGTAGAAACGTGATTCAAACTTTAAAACGGAGGAAAACTTGTTCTCTCTGGAAAAATACAAACTATTTTAACATAACATGTAAACTTTTCAAACTATGAGCAGTCAAATGAGGAGTGGAAATCACTTTTTCGTCAAAGTTAGAGTGGAAGCGGCAGTTAGCTAGAGTGTGAGAAGCAGTAATGCATAACCTTAATTTTTATTTTTAACTCGAGCTCACGGCCAAACCGTAAAAAGGAGACAAATAATTTTTTGTCAAAATATAGACATAGGTGTTGGGATTCATAAAATGTGAAGTTGACAGGCGGGGTCTGCACAAAATTTAAACGGGGGGGCCGAGACCGGCGGCAATCCCTGTCTCGCTCCCCTTTAAACCTAATGTAATCGTCTTCTCTTTTCAAAAGAATCTCACTCTGTGTTCACACTGAGCTTACTCGCTCATTTTAAGGAATATGTGAATAAAATAAACACTGTCAGAATCTGCCGGCTTCTGTGTCTCTCACGGTGTTTTCGGTTTTTGGACAGGAGTTACGGTTTTCTCACAGTTTGCAATTGTTCGGGACCTTGTCAGAAGCCAAATCCTTTAGAATTTTGAGACATTTTTCAAGGCAGATCCTGAAATCGCCGTAGCAACCGCAGGGCCTTAGCTGACCTTGGCAACCTGTTGCTGGGCAGAATCTGACCTACTTTTTTGTGATTGGCTAAACTGATCTACCTTTTTGTGATTGGCTAATTCTACCTGTCTGTCTGTTTTGCCAGTTAACTGGGGTAGCAGCCGAGCTAGTATTGATACTCTCTCTCTATATATACATATGAATTATATTGACAGTCTTCCTGCTCAAATGCAGGTGTGTGTGTGTGTGTGTGTGTGTGTGTGTGTGTGTGTGTACACACTGTGTTGTAGTGCTTAGAGTTAGTGCATGTTGCTACTGCCTTGTGCTCTGTGTGCTACTCTCTGCTTACATCTACTGTTACACTTGATACTGACCAGTAAGATGTAGTTAATACTGCCACAGTAAAAGTTACTTAGTGTTATATGATCAGGGTGACTTTTGAACACTGGAAATACATTTTTTACTTGTCCCGGCAGTAGCCCCGTGGCACTCAAAATTTCCCTGGAATTTTCTAGTGTTTACTTTACAATTCTCTTCCACCATATTTCGGCGCGTAACTCGTCCCGCAGCTTTGACAAAACCCCGACAATTTATACATCAAAACGTGCGGCTCGATCGGGAAAGAGGTGCTATGACTTTTGGTGCTGAAATTCCTATTTTTCCCAAAGTTATTCCCAAAACAAAATAGGCATGATTCTTCATTGGAAATGAATGGGAATTTCTTTTTAAACACAAAATTTCATCTTTTTTCGGAATCACCTAGCTCTCTTATACCTGCACATAGAAATGTGATTCAAACTTTAAAAGGAAGGAAGACTTGTGCTCTCTTCACAACACTAAACTGTTTTTACATAGCATGTAAACTTTTCAAACTATGAGCAGTCAAACGAGGAGTGGAAATCACTTTTTCTTCAAAGTTAGAGTGGAAGTGTCAGTTATTGACACTCTTACTGCTCAAATGCAGGCCAGGCAGGTATGGTGTGTGTGTGTGTGTGTGTGTGTGTGTGTGTGTGTGTGTGTGTGTGTGTGTGTGTGTGTGAGTACACACTGTGTTGTAAAGTGCTGTAGTGTAGCGCTTAGAGTTAGTGCACATTGCTACTGCCTTGTGCTCTGTGTGCTACTCTCTGCTTACATCTACTGTTACACTTGATACTGACCAGTAAGATGTACTTAATACTGCCACAGTAAAAGTTACTTAGTGTTATATGATCAGGGTGACTTTTGAACACTGGAAATAAATCATGTACTCGTCCCGGCAGTAGCTCCGTGGCACTCAAAATTTCCCTGGAATTTTCTAGTTACTGCCACGGGGTTCTAGCTCCGAGGCCTTCCACTCCAGAAGCTGGAGAGGAAGGCCTCGGGGCAAAGCCCCGAGGCAACTATTAATCTTCTCCATACTTAATATTATTATTATTATTCTTCCGCCGTTTTTCGGCGCGTAACTCCTCCCGCAGCTTTGAGAAAACCCCGACAATATATACATCAAAACGTGCGGCTCGATCGGGGGATGGGTGCTATGACTTTTGGTGTTGAAATTCCAAAGTTTCCCAAAGTTATTCCCAAAAAACCGGGAATATTTCTCCATTGAAAATGAATGGGAATTTTTTTTTAAAAACACAAAATTTCACTTTTTTTCAGAGTCACCTAGTTCGCTCATACGTGCAGGTAGAAACATGATTTAAACTTTTAAACAGAGGAAAATTTGTCCTCTCTGGAAAAATACAAACTATTTTAACATAACATGTAAACTTTTCAAACTATGAGCAGTCAAACGAGGAGTGGAAATCACTTTTTCGTCAAAGTTAGAGTGGAAGCGGCAGTTAGCTAGAGTGTGAGAAGCAGTAATGCATAACCTTCATTTTTATTTTTAACTCGAGCTCACGACCAAACCGTAAAAAGGAGACAAATAATTTTTGGTCAAAATATAGACATAGGTGTTGGGATTCATAAAATGTGAAGTTGACAGGCGGGGTCTGCACAAAATTTAAACGGGGGGGCCGAGACCGGCGGCAATCCCTGTCTCGCTCCCCATTAAACCTAATGTAATCGTCTTCTCTTTTCAAATGAATCTCACTCTGTGTTCACACTGAGCTTACTCGCTCATTTTAAGGAATATGTGAATAAAATAAACACTGTCAGAATCTGCCAGCTTCTGTGTCTCTCACGGTGTTTTCGGTTTTTGGACAGGAGTTACGGTTTTCTCACAGTTTGCAATTGTTCGGAACCTTGTCAGAAGCCAAATCCTTTAGAATGTTGAGACATTTTTCAAGGCAGATCCTGAAATCGCCGTAGCAACCGCAGGGCCTTAGCTGACCTTGGCAACCTGTTGCTGGGCAGAATCTGATCTACCTTTTTGTGATTGGCTGAACTGACCTACCTTTTTGTGATTGGCTAATTCTACCTGTCTGTCTGTTTTACCAGTTAACTGAGGTAGCGGCTGAGCTAGTATTGATACTCTCTTTATATATACATATGAATTATATTGACAGTCTTACTGCTCAAATGCAGGCTGGTGTGTGTGTGTGTGTGTATGTGTGTGTGTGTGTGTGTGTGTGCGTGCGTGCGTGCGTGCGTGCGTGTGTGTGTGTGTGTGTGTGAGTACATACTGTGTTGTAGTGCTTAGAGTTAGTGCATGTTGCTACTGCCTTGTGCTCTGTGTGCTACTCTCTGCTTACATCTACTCTGACACTTGATACTGACCAGTAAGATGTACTTAATACTGCCACAGTAAAAGTTACTTAGTGTTATATGATCAGGGTGACTTTTGAACACTGGAAATAAATTGTGTACTTGTCCCGGCAGTAGCCCCGTGGCACTCAAAATTTCCCTGGAATTTTCTAGTGTTTACTTTACAATTCTCCTTTGCCATATTTCGGTGCGTAACTCCTCCCGCAGCTTTGAGAAAACCCCGACAATATATACATCAAAACGTGCGGATCGATCGGGGGAGGGGTGCTATGACTTTTGGTGTTGAAATTCCAATTTTTCACAAAGTTATTCCCAAAACAAAACAGGCATGATCCTCCATTGGAAATGAATGGGAATTTCTTTTTAAACACAAAATTTCATCTTTTTTCAGAATCACCTAGCTCTCTTATACTTGCACATAGAAATGTCATTCAAACTTTAAAACGAAGGAAAACTTGTGCTCTCTCCAAAACACTAAACTGTTTTAACATAACATGTAAACTTTTAAAAGTATGAGCAGTCAAACGAGGAGTGGAAGTCAATTTTTCTTGAAAGTTAATGTGGAAGCGTCAGTTATTGACAGTCTTACTGCTCAAATGCAGGCCAGGCAGGTGTGTGTGTGTGTGTGTGTGTGTGTGTGTGTGTGTGTGTGTGTGTGTGTGTGTGTGTGTGTGTGTGTGTGTGTCTTTGTGTGTCTTTGTGTGTGAGTGTTTGTACACACTATATTATGTGCTAATACAGGGTATGTGTGAAGCGTCAAATGCTGTAGTGTCGTGCATACAGTTAGTGCATGTTGCTACTGCCTTGTGCTCTGTGTGCTACTGTTACACTTGATACTGACCAGTAAGATGTACTTAATACTGCCACAGTAAAAGTTACTTAGTGTTACATGATCAGGGTGACTTTTGAACACTGGAAATAAATCATGTATTCGTCCCGGCAGTAGCCCCGTGGCACTCAAAATTTCCCTGGAATTTTCTAGTGTTTACTTTACAATTCTCTTTTGCCATATTTCGGCGCGTAACTCCTCCCACAGCTTTGAGAAAACCCCAACAATATATACATCAAAACGTGCGGCTCGATCGGGGGAGGGGTGCTATGACTTTTGGTGTTGAAATTCCAATTTTTCCCAAAGTTATTCCCGAAACAAAACAGGCATAATTCTCCATTGGGAATGAATGGGAATTTCTTTTTGAACACAAAATTTCATCTTTTTTCAGAATCACCTAGCTCTCTTATACTTGCACATAGAAATGTGATTCAAACTTTAAAACGAAGGAAAACTTGTTCTCTCTTCACAACACAGTTATTGACACTCTTACTGCTCAAATGAAGGCCAGGCAGGTGTGTGTGTGTGTGTGTGTGTGTGTGTGTGTTAGTGTCTTTGTGTGTGTGTTTTGTACACACTATGTAGTGTGCTAACATTATATGTGAAGTGTAAAGTGCTGTAGTGTCGTGCATAGAGTTAGTGCATGTTGCTACTGCCTTATGCTCTGTGTGCTACTCTCTGCTGTACTCGTCCCGGCAGTAGCCCCGTGGCACTCAAAATTTCCCTGGAATTTTCTAGTGTTTACTTTACAATTCTCTTTTGCCATATTTCGGCGCGTAACTCGTCCCGCAGCTTTGAGAAAACCCCAACAATATATACATCAAAACGTGCGGCTCAATCGGGGGAGGGGTGCTATGACTTTTGGTGTTGAAATTCCAAAGTTTCCCAAAGTTATTCCCAAAACAAAATAGGCATGATTCTCCATTGGAAATGAATGGGAATTTCTTTTTGAACACAAAATTTCATCTTTTTTCAGAATCACCTAGCTCTCTCATACTTGCACATAGAAATGTGATTCAAACTTTAAAACGAAGGAAGACTTGTGCTCTCTTCACAACACTAAACTGTTTTTACATAGCATGTAAACTTTTCAAACTATGAGCAGTCAAACGAGGAGTGGAAATCACTTTTTCTTCAAAGTTAGAGTGGAAGTGTCAGTTATTGACACTCTTACTGCTCAAATGCAGGCCAGGCAGGTATGGTGTGTGTGTGTGTGTGTGTGTGTGTGTGTGTGTGTGTGTGTGTGTGTGTGTGTGTGTGCTGTAGTGTCGTGCATAGAGTTAGTGCATGTTGCTACTGCCTTGTGCTCTGTGTTCTACTCTTTGCTGTACTCGTCCCGGCAGTAGCCCCGTGGCACTCAAAATTTCCCTGGAATTTTCTAGTTATTATTTTTATTTTTCTTATTCTTCCGCCGTTTTTCGGCGCGTAACTCCTCCCGCAGCTTTGAGAAAACCCTGACAATATATACATCAAAACGTGCGGCTCGATCGGGGGATGGGTGCTATGACTTTTGGTGTTGAAATTCCAAAGTTTCCCAAAGTGATTCCCAAAAAACCGGGAATATTTCTCCATTGAAAATGAATGGGAATTTTTTTTTAAAAACACAAAATTTCACCTTTTTTCAGAGTCACCTAGCTCTCTCATACGTGCACGTACAAACATGATTTAAACTTTTAAACGGAGGAAAACTTGTTCTCTCTGGAAAAATACAAACTATTTTAACATAACATGTAAACTTTACAAACTATGAGCAGTCAAACGAGGAGTGGAAATCACTTTTTTTTCAAAGTTAGAGTGGAAGCGGCAGTTAGCTAGAGTGTGAGAAGCAGTAATGCATAACCTTAATTTTTATTTTTAACTCGAGCTCACGGCCAAACCGTAAAAAGGAGACAAATAATTTTTTGTTAAAATGTAGACATATGTGTTGTGATTCATAAAATGTGAAGTTGACAGGCGGGGTCTGCACAAAATTTAAACGGGGGGGCCGAGACCGGCGGCAATCCCTGTCTTGCTCCCCATTAAACCTAATGTAATCGTCTTCTTTTTTCAAATGAATCTCACTCTGTCTTCGCACTGAGCTTACTCGCTCATTTTAAGGAATATCTGAATAAAATAAACACTGTCAGAATCTGCCGGCTGCTGTGTCTCTCACGGTGTTTTCAGTTTTTAGACAGGACTTACGGTTTTCTCACAGTTTGCAATTGTTCGGGACCTTGTCAGAAGCCAAATCCTTTAGAATTTTGAGACATTTTTCAAGGCAGATCCTGAAATCGCTGTAGCAACCGCAGGGCCTTAACTGACCTTGGCAACCTGTTGCTGGGCAGAATCTGACCTACTTTTTTGTGATTGGCTAATTCTACCTGTCTGGCTGTTTTACCAGTTAACTGAGGTAGCGGCCGAGCTAGTATTGATACTCTCTCTCTATATATACATATGTGAATTATATTGACAGTCTTACTGCTCAAATGCAGGCTGGTGTGTGTGTGTTTGTGTGTGTGTGTGTGTGTGTGTGTACACACTGTGTTGTAGCGCTTAGAGTTAGTGCATGTTGCTACTGCCTTGTGCTCTGTGTGCTTCTCTCTGCTTACATCTACTGTTACACTTGATACTGAACAGTAAGATGTACTTAATACTGCCACAGTAAAAGTTACTTAATGGGAAATTCTTTTTGAACACAAAATTTCATCTTTTTTCAGAATCACCTAGCTCTCTTATACTTGCACATAGAAATGTGATTCAAACTTTAAAACAAAGGAAAACTTGTTCTCTCTTCACAACATTAAACTGTTTTAACATAACCTGTAATCTTTTCAAACTATGAGCATTCAAACGAGGAGTGGAAATCACTTTTTCTTCAAAGTTAAGAGTGGAAGCGGCAGTTATTGACACTCTTACTGCTCAAATGCAGGCCAGGCAGGTGTGTGTGTGTGTGTGTGTGTGTGTGTGTGTGTGTGTTTTGTACACACTATGTAGTGTGCTAACATTATATGTGAAGTGTAAAGTGCTGTAGTGTCGTGCATAGAGTTAGTGCATGTTGCTACTGCCTTGTGCTCTGTGTGCTACTCTCTGCTGTACTCGTCCCGGCAGTAGCCCCGTGGCACTCAAAATTTCCCTGGAATTTTCTAGTGTTTACTTTACAATTCTCTTTTGCCAAATTTCGGCGCGTATCTCCTCCCACAGCTTTGAGAAAACCCCAACAATATATACATCAAAACGTGTGTCTTGATCGGGGGAGGGGTGCTATGACTTTTGGTGTTGAAATTCCAATTTTTCCCAAAGTTATTCCCAAAAAAACCGGGAGATTTCTCCATTGAAAATGAATGGGAATTTCTTTTTGAACACAAAATTTCATCTTTTTTCAGAATCACCTAGCTCTCTTATACTTGCACATAGAAATGTGATTCAAGCTTTAAAACGAAGGAAAACTTGTTCTCTCTTCACAACACAGTTATTGACACTCTTACTGCTCAAATGAAGGCCAGGCAGGTGTATGTGTGTGTGTGTGTGTGTGTGTGTGTCTTTGTGTGTGTGTTTTGTACACACTATGTAGTGTGCTAACATTATATGTGAAGTGTAAAGTGCTGTAGTGTCGTGCATAGGGTTAGTGCATGTTGCTACTGCCTTGTGCTCTGTGTGCTACTCTCTATATATACATATGAATTATATTGAAAGTCTTACTGCTCAAATGCAGGTGTGTGTGTGTGTGTGTGTGTGTGTGTGTGTGTGTACACACTGTGTTGTAGTGCTTAGAGTTAGTGCATGTTGCTACTGCCTTGTGCTCTGTGTGCTACTCTCTGCTTACATCTACTGTTACACTTGATACTGACCAGTAAGATGTAGTTAATACTGCCACAGTAAAAGTTACTTAGTGTTATATGATCAGGGTGACTTTTGAACACTGGAAATAAATCATGTACTCGTCCCGGCAGTAGCACTCAAAATTTCCCTGGAATTTTCTAGTGTTTACTTTACAATTCTCTTTTGCCATATTTCGGCGCGTAACTCCTCCCGCAGCTTTGAGAAAACCCCGACAATATATACATCAAAACGTGCGGCTCGATCGGGGGATGGGTGCTATGACTTTTGGTGTTGAAATTCCTATTTTTCCCAAAGTTATTCCCAAAACAAAACAGGCATAATTCTCCATTGGAAATGAATGGGAATTTCTTTTTGAACACAAAATTTCATCTTTTTTCAGAGTCACCTAGCTCTCTTATACTTGCACATGGAAATGTGATTCAAACTTTAAAACAAAGGACAACTTGTTCTCTCTTCACAACACTAAACTATTTTTCCATAACATGTAAACTTTTCAAACTATGAGCAGTCAAACGAGGAGTGGAAATCACTTTTTCTTCAAAGTTAGTGTGGAAGCATTAGTTATTGACACTCTTACTGCTCAAATGCAGGCCAGGCAGGTGTGTGTGTGTGTGTGTGTGTGTGTGTGTGTGTTTGTATACACTATGTTGTGTGCTAATACAGGGTATGTGTGAAGCGTCAAGTGCTGTAGTGTAGTGCTTAGAGTTAGTGCATGTTGCTACTGCCTTGTGCTCTGTGTGCTACTCTCTGCTGTACTCGTCCCGGCAGTAGCCCCGTGGCACTCAAAATTTCCCTGGAATTTTCTAGTGTTTACTTTACAATTCTCTTTTGCCATATTTCGGCGCGTAACTCCTCCCGTAGCTTTGAGAAAATCCCAACAATATATACATCAAAACGTGCGGCTCGATCGGGGGAGGGGTGCTATGACTTTTGGTGTTGACAATCCAATTTTTCCCAAAGTTATTCCCAAAACAAAACAGGCATAATTCTCCATTGGAAATGAATGGGAATTTCTTTTTGAACACAAAATTTCATCTTTTTTCAGAATCACCTAGCTCTCTCATACTTGCACATAGAAATGTGATTCAAACTTTAAAACGGAGGAAAACGTGTGCTCTCTTCACAACACTAAACTGTTTTAACATAACATGTAAACTTTTAAAAGTATGATCAGTCAAACGAGGAGTGGAAGTCAATTTTTCTTGAAAGTTAGAGTGGAAGCATCAGTTATTGACACTCTTACTGCTCAAATGCAGGCCAGGCAGGTGTGTGTGTGTGTGTGTGTGTGTGTGTGTGTGTTTGTATACACTATGTTGTGTGCTAATACAGGGTATGTGTGAAGCGTCAAGTGCTGTAGTGTAGTGCTTAGAGTTAGTGCATGTTGCTACTGCCTTGTGTTCTGTGTGCTACTCTCTGCTGTACTCGTCCTGGCAGTAGCCCCGTGGCACTCAAAATTTCCCTGGAATTTTCTAGTGTTTACTTTACAATTCTCTTTTGCCATATTTCGGCGCGTAACTCCTCCCGCAGCTTTGAGAAAACCCCGACAATATATACATCAAAACGTGCGGCTCGATCGGGGGATGGGTGCTATGACTTTTGGTGTTGAAATTCCTATTTTTCCCAAAGTTATTCCCAAAACAAAACAGGCATAATTCTCCATTGGAAATGAATGGGAATTTCTTTTTGAACACAAAATTTCATCTTTTTTCAGAATCACCTAGCTCTCTTATACTTACACATAGAAATGTGATTCAAACTTTAAAACAAAGGAAAACTTGTGCTCTCTTCACAACACTAAACTGTTTTAACATAACATGTAAACTTTTCAAACTATGAGCAGTCAAACAAGGAGTGGAAATCACTTTTTCTTCAAAGTTAGAGTGGAAGCATCAGTTATTGACAGTCTTACTGCTCAAATGCAGGCCAGGCAGGTATGGTGTGTGTGTGTGTGTGTGTGTGTGTGTGTGTGTGTGTGTGTGTGTGTGTGTGTGTGTGTGTGTGTGTGTGTGTGTGTGTGTGTGCGTGCGTGTGTGTGTGCTGTGGTGTCGTGCATAGAGTTAGTGCATGTTCCTACTGCCTTGTGCTCTGTGTGCTACTCTCTGCTGTACTCGTCCCGGCAGTAGCCCCCGAGGCAACTATTAATCTTCTCCATACTTATTATTATTCTTTTTCTTCCGCCGTTTTTCGGCGCGTAACTCCTCCCACAGCTTTGAGAAAACCCCGACAATATATACATCAAAACGTACGGCTTGATCGGGAAAGAGGTGCTATGACTTTTGGTGTTGAAATTCCAAAGTTACCCAAAGTTATTCCCAAAAAACCGGGAATATTTCTCCATTGAAAATGAATGGGAATTTTTTTTTTAAAACACAAAATTTCACCTTTTTTCAGAGTCACCTAGCTCTCTCATACGTGCACGTAGAAATGTGATTCAAACTTTAAAACGGAGGAAAACTTGTCCTCTCTGGAAAAATACAAACTATTTTAACATAACATGTAAACTTCTCAAACTATGAGCAGTCAAACGAGGAGTGGAAATCACTTTTTCTTCAAAGTTAGAGTGGAAGCGGCAGTTAGCTAGAGTGTGAGAAGCAGTAAACCATAACCTTAATTTTTATTTTTAACTCGAGCTCACGGCCAAACCGTAAAAAGGAGACAAATAATTTTTTGTCAAAATGTAGACATAGGTGTTAGGATTCATAAAATGTGACTTTGACCGGCGGGATCTGCACAAAATTTAAACGGGGGGGCCGAGACTGGCGGCAATCCCTGTCTCGCTCCCCATTAAACCTAATGTAATCGTCTTCTTATTTCAAAAGAATCTCACTCTGTGTTCACACTGAGCTTACTCGCTCATTTTAAGGAATATCTGAATAAAATAAACACTGTCAGAATCTGCCGGCTTCTGTGTCTCTCACGGTGTTTTCAGTTTTTGGACAGGAGTTACGGTTTTCTCACAGTTTGCAATTGTTCGGCACCTTGTCAGAAGCCAAACTTTTTAGAATTTTGAGACATTTTTCAAGGCAGATCCTGAAATCGCCGTAGCAACCGCAGGGCCTTAGCTGACCATGGCAACCTGTTGCTGGGCAGAATCTGACCTACTTTTTTCTGATTGGCTAATTCTACCTGTCTGCCTAGTAAACTAACCTAGTTAAGCTCTCAGCAATAGTATAGGTGATGACTTTGATTGACACGTGACACTTGGTAGGGGGCCGGGTTTCAGTGAACTCAGCAGGCATGCCCACAGTGTTTGGGAGAAACAGAGACAGATTTTTACACAATTTTGAAGCCTAATTTCACATATTTGGCATTTTTTAATCATTCACATTTGGCAACAACACACCTTTCTGTGGTATGTCAAACTCAGAACACATATTTATTTATTCATACTTAAGACTAATGTTATTACCGCCCACCACATTAACATATGGAAATAGACATAAAAAAATGTAGAAATTTAGAAATACAGATGTAAAATAAATCAATCAATCAATCAATAAATAAATGTAGAACTAAATAAATAAATAAATGAATACATAAATGTGACTGTGTCAGGTCATTTGAATGGAGTGATTAATTCATTCATGTTTACTGTGGACAAAATATTGTATTGTATTGTTCTGTGTTTTAGGGCAAAACTAGAAGAAAAGTTGTTAATATTTCAGTGATCTATTTATAGTATAGTTATAGTTATATTTAAGTTTACAGGTAATATGTCTGATTTTATGTACATGTCAGTACTATCATGGTGTAGCTCTGTTCATGGGGGGGGGGGGGGGAGAGGCAGAGGCAGAGGTCAGAGGTCAATGAGCCTGAAACCAGAGAGCTACAGATGAGCAGACTTACAGCTCGTTGTAAGTATGTTAAATAAATAAATTCCCTCCATAAATACTCCTATCCTGTGAAATAAGGTCAGATTACATCAGTGTAACAGCATTACCTCTGAACTGACACTGGCCTCTTTATATAATGTGAAAACTGCATCTGGTCATAATAAAATCTGATTTATGAACTAACACAATATTAACAATCTTCTCATTCCAGGAGATAATTCAGGACCTGGACCTTGAGCAGTCTCATCAGCTGCTGCACTGTCTGATGAGAGACCCAAGCATGATGTTCAACCTACTGTCTTCATCACCTGGAGACCTACAGCATCACCTCACCCTGTCTTCATCACCTGGAGACCTACAGCATCACCTCACCCTGTCTTCATCACCTGGAGACCTACAGCATCACCTCACCCTGTCTTCATCACCTGGAGACCTACAGCATCACCTCACCCTGTCTTCATCACCTGGAGACCTACAGCATCACCTCAGCCTGTCTTCATCACCTGGAGACCTACAGCATCACCTCAGCCTGTCTTCATCACCTGGAGACCTACAGCATCACCTCACCCTGTCTTCATCACCTGGAGACATACATCATCACCTCACCCTGTCTTCATCACCTGGAGACCTACAGCATCACCTCACCCTGTCTTCATCACCTGGAGACCTACATCATCACCTCACCCTGTCTACATCACCTGGAGACCTACAACATCACCTCACCCTGTCTTCATCACCTGGAGACCTACAGCATCACCTCACCCTGTCTTCATCACCTGGAGACATACAGCATCACCTCACCCTGTCCAGGGTCAGCCAGCCTGGTGTTTCTGCCATGTAAACTTTTCAAACTATGAGCAGTCAAACGAGGAGTGGAAATCACTTTTTCTTCAAAGTTAGAGTGGAAGCATGAGTTATTGACACTCTTACTGCTCAAATGTAGACCAGGCAGGTGTGTGTGTGTGTGTGTGTGTGTCTTTGTGTGTGAGTGTTTGTACACACTATGTTGTGTGCTAATACAGGGTATGTGTGAAGCGTCAAGTGCTGTAGTGTGTGTGTGTGTGTGTGTGTGTGTGTGTGTGTGTGCTGTAGTGTCGTGCATAGAGTTAGTGCATGTTGCTACTGCCTTGTGCTCTGTGTGCTACTCTCTGCTGTACTCGTCCCGGCAGTAGCCCCGTGGCACTCAAAATTTCCCTGGAATTTTCTAGTTAGTGCCACGGGGTTCTAGCTCCGAGGCCTTCCACTCCAGAAGCTGGAGAGGAAGGCCTCGGGGCAAAGCCCCGAGGCAACTATTAATCTTCTCCATACTTAATATTATTTTTTTTCTTTTTCTTATTCTTCTTCCGCCGTTTTTCGGCGCGTAACTCCTCCCGCAGCTTTGAGAAAACCCCAACAATATATACATCAAAACGTGCGGCTCGATCGGGGGATGGGTGCTATGACTTTTGGTGTTGAAATTCCAAAGTTTCCCAAAGTTATTCCCAAAAAACCGGGAATATTTCTCCATTGAAAATGAATGGGAATTTTTTTTTAAAAACACAAAATTTCACCTTTTTTCAGAGTCACCTAGCTGTCTCATACGTGCACGTAGAAACATGATTTAAACTTTTAAACGGAGGAAAACTTGTTCTCTCTGGAAAAATACAAACTATTTTAACATAACATGTAAACTTTTCAAACTATGAGCAGTCAAACGAGGAGTGGAAATCACTTTTTCGTCAAAGTTAGAGTGGAAGCGGCAGTTAGCTAGAGTGTGAGAAGCAGTAATGATTAACCTTCATTTTTATTTTTAACTCGAGCTCACGGCCAAACCGTAAAAAGGAGACAAATAATTTTTGGTCAAAATATAGACATAGGTGTTGGGATTCATAAAATGTGACGTTGACAGGCGGGGTCTGCACAAAATTTAAACGGGGGGGCCGAGACCGGCGGCAATCCCTGTCTCGCTCCCCATTAAACCTAATGTAATCGTCTTCTCTTTTCAAATGAATCTCACTCTGTGTTCGCACTGAGCTTACTCGCTCATTTTAAGGAATATCTGAATAAAATAAACACTGTCAGAATCTGCCGGCTTCTGTGTCTCTCACGGTGTTTGCGGTTTTTGGACAGGAGTTACGGTTTTCTCACAGTTTGCAATTGTTCGGGACCTTGTCAGAAGCTAAATTTCTCAGAATTTTGAGACATTTTTCAAGGCAGATCCTGAAATCGCCGTAGCAACCGCAGGGCCTTAGCTGACCTTGGCAACCTGTCGCTGGGCAGAAACTGATCTACCTTTTTGTGATTGGCTAATTACTCTCTGTCTGCTTTGCCAGTTAACTGGGCCAGCATGGAGGCTAGCTCGGCCGCGCTAGCGGCCGAAAGCTCTCAGCAATAGTATAGCTGGTGACTTTGATTGACAGGTGACACTTGGTAGAGGGCGGGGTTTCAGTGATCTCAGCAGGCATGCCCACAGTGTTTGGGAGAGACAGAGGCTGATTTTTTTTTTTAAATAAATGAATAAATAAATGTATAACTAAATAAATAAATAAATGAATACATAAATGTTTACTGTGGACAAAATATTGTATTGTATAGTTTTGTGTTGTAGGGCAAAACTACGAGAGAAGTTGGTGATATTTGAGTGATATATTTATCATATATTTATAAGTTTACAGGTAATATGTCTGATTTTATGTACGTGTCATTACTATCATGGTGTAGCTCTGTTCATGAGGGGGAGGAAGAGGCAGAGGTCAGAGGTCAATCAGTTCAATGAGCCTGAAACCAGGAGAGCTTCAGGTGAGCAGACACTGCAGGCTCACAGACTTACAGCTGAGTAAGTATGTTGCTTTGCTTGTTTGTATTAGTTCATAAATTCCCTCCATAAATACCCCTACCCTGTGAAATAAGGCCAGATTACATCAGTGTAACAGCATTACCTCTGAACTGATGAGAGACCCAAGCATGATGTTCAACCTACTGTCTTCATCACCTGGAGACCTACAGCATCACCTCACCCTGTCTTCATCACCTGGAGACCTACAGCATCACCTCAGCCTGTCTTCATCACCTGGAGACCTACAGCATCACCTCACCCTGTCTTCATCACCTGGAGACCTACAGCATCACCTCACCCTGTCTTCATCACCTGGAGACCTACAGCATCACCTCACCCTGTCTTCATCACCTGGAGACCTACAGCATCACCTCACCCTGTCTTCATCACCTGGAGACCTACAGCACCACCTCACCCTGTCTTCATCACCTGGAGACCTACAGCATCACCTCACCCTGTCTTCATCACCTGGAGACCTACAGCATCACCTCAGCCTGTCTTCATCACCTGGAGACCTACAGCATCACCTCACCCTGTCTTCATCACCTGGAGACCTACAGCATCACCTCAGCCTGTCTTCATCACCTGGAGACCTACAGCATCACCTCAGCCTGTCCAGGGTCAGCCAGCCTGGTGTTTCTGCCAGAGATGGACACACTGGATTTCCCTCATTTGATAACTTTATCTTATTCACTTTGTAGGTTTCAACTTATTTTCTCATTCTTTGCTGAAAATTTAAAATAAATAAGTAAAATAACACATGTGTGTTTGTAATAGAGTAAAATGACTATCTATGTATTATTATCAGTATAAAACAGAACAATCACAATATCAGTAGAAATAATAATAATGTACACAAACATATTTATAAATGACATAGTTAGTTAGTCTTATATAGTTAGATACTCAGTTGTTAGTTGAAGCTTGTTACTCTAAGTGTGTGACACAGAGGAGAGGAGGCATGACTGAAGGGAAATACATTTATTGAGGGGAATAGAAATGAGATATTGAACTGAGAGCTGGGGCAGAGGAACTGCTGTGAGGAGCAGGGTCCAGGTCTGAGGAGCAGGGCTACAGGCCTGAGGATCAGGGTCCAGGTCTGAGGAGCAGGGTCTGGGATGCCTTTAAAAAGAATAAATACAGAGCCATTATTAGTCTCATGTCATTGTTACTGGATAACTGAGAAGACTGATGTGATGCTACAGTAATGTGTAATGTTAAACATTCATATACAGTCACAATGTAACTGTGTGGAGAAAATAATAATAAATAATAATAATAATAATAATTAATAATAATAATAAAAACAACAACAACAACAATAATAATAATAATAATAATAATAATAATTATTATTATTATTATTATTATTAATAATAATAATAAAAAAATAATTATTATAAATAATAATAATAATACATAATAATAATAAAATAATAATAATAATAATAAATAACAATAATAATAATAATAATAATAATAATAATAATAATAAAATAATAATAATAATAATAAATAACAACAACAATAATAATAATAATAATAATAATAATAATAATTATAAATAATAATAACAATAATAATAATAATAATAAATAACAACAATAATAATAATAATAAAATAATAATAATAATAATAAATAACAACAATAATAATAATAATAAAATAATAATAATAATAATAATAAATAATAATAATAATAATAATAATAAAATAATAATAATTAATAATAATAATAATCATCATCATCATAAATAATAATAATAATAGAAAAAAATAATAATAATAATAATAATAGAAAAAATGTGCTGATTTTATTTTAGTTTAGGAAATGAGCAGACCTTGATCTGAATGAAACAAACATCATATTATAGATACTGATAACATGCTGCTCTAAATCAAATCTGGGATGAATAGAGTCAATGTGTTTATCTGTGTATTAATCTGTTTATGTAATAAAACTAGCAGTAGTTAACAACTGTAAATAATCATATTGTGATAGCAAACCTGTGTTTCTATGTCTTCATGTCAGTAAACAAACATATAACATATAGTACTGACTAACTAGACAGTGAGCTGAATGTCAGCAGGTAACGTTATAACACTTTATGTGAAGCAGCGCTGATGTTACTCACCTGTCCGGCAGAGCAGGCAGAGCAGCGTCTGCTGCCTTCACTCCCCGCTCCTACGCTGGGTATCCTCTGTCCCTTAGCCGGCTCTCCTCTGTCCTTCCCGGGTCTCCTCTGTCCCTGTGCCGGGTCTCCTCTGTCCCTCCGCCGTAATAAAATCACGCTGATGTGTCAGCTGATGTGTGTGTGTATGTGTGTGTGTGTGTGTGCGTGCGTGCGTGCGCGCGCAGCATCGCTGTTTTGGAACTTGAATTTGAAGGATGCTTATCAACTATAGCCTAGCAACCGTGGCACTCAAAATTTCCCTGGAATTTTCTAGTGTTTACTTTACAATTCTCTTTTGCCAAATTTCGGCGCGTAACTCCTCCCACAGTTTTGAGAAAACCCCGACAATATATACATCAAAACGTGCAGCTCGATCGGGGGAGGGGTGCTATGACTTTTGGTGTTGAAATTCCTATTTTTCCCAAAGTTATTCCCAAAACAAAACAGGCATCATTCTCCATTGGAAATGAATGGGAATTTCTTTTTGAACACAAAATTTCATCTTTTTTCAGAATCACCTAGCTCTCTTATACTTACACATAGAAATGTGATTCAAACTTTAAAACAAAGGAAAACTTGTGCTCTCTTCACAACACTAAACTGTTTTTACATAACATGTAAACTTTTCAAACTATGAGCAGTCAAACGAGGAGTGGAAATCACTTTTTTTTCAAAGTTAGAGTGGAAGTGTCAGTTATTGACACTCTTACTGCTCAAATGCAGGCCAGGCAGGTATGGTGTGTGTGTGTGTGTGTGTGTGTGTGTGTGTGTGTGTGTGTGTGTGTGTGTGTGTGTGTCTTTGTTTGTGTGTTTTGTACACACTGTGTTGTAGTGCTCAGAGTTAGTGCATGTTGCTACTGCCTTGTGCCCTGTGTGCTACTCTCTGCTGTACTCGTCCCGGCAGTAGCCCCGTGGCACTCAAAATTTCCCTGGAATTTTCTAGTTAGTGCCACGGGGTTCAAGCCCCGAGGCATTCCACTCCAGAAGCTGGAGAGGAATGCCTCGGGCGAAGCCCGAGGCAACTATTAATCTTCTCCATACTTAATATTATTTTTCAACTTCTTCCGCCGTTTTTCGGCGCGTAACTCCTCCCACAGCTTTAAGAAAACCCCGACAATATATATATCAAAACGTGCGGCTTGATCGGGGGAGGGGTGCTATGACTTTTGGTGTTGAAATTC
>NC_070583.1:3026122-3031122 GCF_027409825.1 Scomber japonicus | reverse complement strand
ATAATTTTTTGTCAAAATGTAGACATAGGTGTTAGGATTCATAAAATGTGACTTTGACCGGCAGGATCTGCACAAAATTTAAACGGGGGGGCCGAGACTGGCGGCAATCCCTGTCTCGCTCCCCATTAAACCTAATGTAATCGTCTTCTTATTTCAAAAGAATCTCACTCTGTGTTCACACTGAGCTTACTCGCTCATTTTAAGGAATATCTGAATAAAATAAACACTGTCAGAATCTGCCGGCTTCTGTGTCTCTCACGGTGTTTTCAGTTTTTGGACAGGAGTTACGGTTTTCTCACAGTTTGCAATTGTTCGGCACCTTGTCAGAAGCCAAACTTTTTAGAATTTTGAGACATTTTTCAAGGCAGATCCTGAAATCGCCGTAGCAACCGCAGGGCCTTAGCTGACCATGGCAACCTGTTGCTGGGCAGAATCTGACCTACTTTTTTGTGATTGGCTAATTCTACCTGTCTGCCTAGTAAACTAACCTAGTTAAGCTCTCAGCAATAGTATAGGTGATGACTTTGATTGACACGTGACACTTGGTAGGGGGCCGGGTTTCAGTGAACTCAGCAGGCATGCCCACAGTGTTTGGGAGAAACAGAGACAGATTTTTACACAATTTTGAAGCCTAATTTCACATATTTGGCATTTTTTAATCATTCACATTTGGCAACAACACACCTTTCTGTGGTATGTCAAACTCAGAACACATATTTATTTATTCATACTTAAGACTAATGTTATTACCGCCCACCACATTAACATATGGAAATAGACATAAAAAAATGTAGAAATTTAGAAATACAGATGTAAAATAAATAAATAAATCAATCAATAAATAAATGTAGAACTAAATAAATAAATAAATGAATACATAAATGTGACTGTGTCAGGTCATTTGAATGGAGTGATTAATTCATTCATGTTTACTGTGGACAAAATATTGTATTGTATTGTTCTGTGTTTTAGGGCAAAACTAGAAGAAAAGTTGTTAATATTTCAGTGATCTATTTATAGTATAGTTATAGTTATATTTAAGTTTACAGGTAATATGTCTGATTTTATGTACATGTCAGTACTATCATGGTGTAGCTCTGTTCATGGGGGGGGGGGGGGGGGAGAGGCAGAGGCAGAGGTCAGAGGTCAATGAGCCTGAAACCAGAGAGCTACAGGTGAGCAGACTTACAGCTCGTTGTAAGTATGTTAAATAAATAAATTCCCTCCATAAATACTCCTATCCTGTGAAATAAGGTCAGATTACATCAGTGTAACAGCATTACCTCTGAACTGACACTGGCCTCTTTATATAATGTGAAAACTGCATCTGGTCATAATAAAATCTGATTTATGAACTAACACAATATTAACAATCTTCTCATTCCAGGAGATAATTCAGGACCTGGACCTTGAGCAGTCTCATCAGCTGCTGCACTGTCTGATGAGAGACCCAAGCATGATGTTCAACCTACTGTCTTCATCACCTGGAGACCTACAGCATCACCTCACCCTGTCTTCATCACCTGGAGACCTACAGCATCACCTCACCCTGTCTTCATCACCTGGAGACCTACAGCATCACCTCACCCTGTCTTCATCACCTGGAGACCTACAGCATCACCTCACCCTGTCTTCATCACCTGGAGACCTACATCATCACCTCACCCTGTCTTCATCACCTGGAGACCTACAGCATCACCTCACCCTGTCTTCATCACCTGGAGACCTACAGCATCACCTCACCCTGTCTTCATCACCTGGAGACATACAGCATCACCTCACCCTGTCCAGGGTCAGCCAGCCTGGTGTTTCTGCCATGTAAACTTTTCAAACTATGAGCAGTCAAACGAGGAGTGGAAATCACTTTTTCTTCAAAGTTAGAGTGGAAGCATGAGTTATTGACACTCTTACTGCTCAAATGTAGACCAGGCAGGTGTGTGTGTGTGTGTGTGTGTGTGTGTCTTTGTGTGTGAGTGTTTGTACACACTATGTTGTGTGCTAATACAGGGTATGTGTGAAGCGTCAAGTGCTGTAGTGTGTGTGTGTGTGTGTGTGTGTGCTGTAGTGTCGTGCATAGAGTTAGTGCATGTTGCTACTGCCTTGTGCTCTGTGTGCTACTCTCTGCTGTACTCGTCCCGGCAGTAGCCCCGTGGCACTCAAAATTTCCCTGGAATTTTCTAGTGTTTACTTTACAATTCTCTTTTGCCATATTTCGGCGCGTAACTCGTCCCGCAGCTTTGAGAAAACCCCAACAATATATACATCAAAACGTGCGGCTCGATCGGGGGAGGGGTGCTATGACTTTTGGTGTTGAAATTCCAATTTTTCCCAAAGTTATTCCCAAAACAAAACAGGCATAATTCTCCATTGGAAATGAATGGGAATTTCTTTTTGAACACAAAATTTCATCTTTTCTCAGAGTCACCTAGCTCTCTTATACTTGCACATGGAAATGTGATTCAAACTTTAAAACGAAGGACAACTTGTTCTCTCTTCACAACACTAAACTATTTTTCCATAACATGTAAACTTTTCAAACTATGAGCAGTGAAACGAGGAGTGGAAATCACTTTTTCTTCAAAGTTAGAGTGGAAGCATTAGTTATTGACACTCTTACTGCTCAAATGCAGGCCAGGCAGGTGTGTGTGTGTGTGTGTGTGTGTGTGAGTGTTTGTACACACTATGTTGTGTGCTAATACAGGGTATGTGTGAAGCGTCAAGTGCTGTAGTGTAGTGCTTAGAGTTAGTGCATGTTGCTACTGCCTTGTGCTCTGTGTGCTACTCTCTGTTGTACTCGTCCCGGCAGTAGCCCCGTGGCACTCAAAATTTCCCTGGAATTTTCTAGTGTTTACTTTACAATTCTCTTTTGCCATATTTCGGCGCGTAACTCGTCCCGCAGCTTTGAGAAAACCCCAACAATATATACATCAAAACGTGCGGCTCGATCGGGGGAGGGGTGCTATGACTTTTGGTGTTGAAATTCCAATTTTTCCCAGTTATTCCC
Source organism: Scomber japonicus (assembly GCF_027409825.1). NCBI lineage: Eukaryota > Metazoa > Chordata > Actinopteri > Scombriformes > Scombridae > Scomber > Scomber japonicus. The sequence continues at coordinate 3,028,118 of NC_070583.1, read as the reverse complement.
GAAACAAAACAGGCATAATTCTCCATTGGAAAAGAATGGGAATTTCTTTTTGAACACAAAATTTCATCTTTTTTCAGAGTCACCTAGCTCTCTTATACTTGCACATGGAAATGTGATTCAAACTTTAGAACGAAGGAAAACTTGTGCTCTCTTCACAACACTAAACTGTTTTAACATAACATGTAAACTTTTCAAACTATGAGCAGTTAAACGAGGAGTGGAAATCACTTTTTCTTCAAAGTTAGAGTGGAAGCATGAGTTATTGACACTCTTACTGCTCAAATGTAGACCAGGCAGGTGTGTGTGTGTGTGTGTGTGTGTGTGTGTCTTTGTACACACTATGTTGTGTGCTAATACAGGGTATGTGTGAAGCGTAAAGTGCTGTAGTGTTGTGCATAGAGTTAGTGCATGTTCCTACTCTCTGCTGTACTCGTCCCGGCAGCAACCCCGTGGCACTCAAAATTTCCCTGGAATTTTCTAGTGTTTACTTTACAATTCTCTTTTGCCATATTTCGGCGCGTAACTCCTCCCGCAGCTTTGAGGAAACCTCGACAATATATACATCAAAACGTGCGGCTCGATAGGGGGAGGGGTGCTATGACTTTTGGTGTTGAAATTCCAAAGTTTCCCAAAGTTATTCCCAAAAAACCGGGAGATTTCTCCATTGGAAATGAATGGGAATTTTTTTTTAAAAACACAAAATTTCACCTTTTTTCAGAGTCACCTAGCTCTCTCATACGTGCAGGTAGAAACATGATTTAAACTTTTAAACGAAGGAAAACTTGTGCCCTCTGGAAAAATACAAACTATTTTAACATAACATGTAAACTTTTCAAACTATGAGCAGTCAAACGAGGAGTGGAAATCACTTTTTCTTCAAAGTTAGAGTGGAAGCGGCAGTTAGCTAGAGTGTGAGAAGCAGTAAAACATAACCTTAATTTTTATTTTTAACTCGAGCTCACGGCCAAACCGTGAAAAGGAGACAAATAATTTTTTGTCAAAATGTAGACATAGGTGTTGGGATTCATAAAATGTGACTTTGACAGGCGGGGTCTGCACAAAATTTAAACGGGGGGGCCGAGACTGGCGGCAATCCCTGTTTCACTCCCCACTGACTCTAATGTAATCGTCTTCTTTTTTCAAAAGAATCTCACTCTGTGTTCACACTGAGCTTACTCGCTCATTTTAAGGAATATGTGAATAAAATAAACACTGTCAGAATCTCCCGGCTTCTGTGTCTCTCACGGTGTTTTCGGTTTTTGGACAGGAGTTACAGTTTTCTCACAGTTTGCAATTGTTCGGGACCTTGTCAGAAGCCAAATTCTGGGGCATTTTCAGAATTCTTTCCAAGCAGATTCTCAAATCGCCGTAGCAACCGCAGGGCCTTAGCTGACCTTGGCAACCTGTTGCTGGGCAGAATCTGACCTACTTTTTTGTGACTGGCTGAACTGACCTACCTTTTTGTGATTGGCTAATTCTACCTGTCTGTCTGTTTTGCCAGTTAACTGAGCTAATTCATTTGAATGGATTAATTCATGTTTACTGTGGACACAATAAATAGTTTTATTGTTTTGTGTTTTAGTTATATGATTTGTGGTATATAAAAAGATTCAACATTTATCAATAGAAGATGAACAAAATGTGCATAATATAATTTCATACAACCAAGTAATTTAAAATAAAATGTGTAATAAAATCTACTCTCTGAATGATTTCAATATTTACTTAATAATTTCATAACAGTGATGTTTCTGTCAGTGGAAAAAATGAAGTAGACTTTAATTAATAAGTTTAAATAAATATTATTTATGCTTAAATATGATTAACATTCACTTAATATCTTCAGGAATGTTAAGTTGAGAATAAAGTACATTCATAAAGAAAAAATAAATCTTGTACTTGTCCCGGCAGTAGCCCCGTGACACTCAAAATTTCCCTGGAATTTTCTAGTTAGTGCCACTAATCTAATCTAATTCTCAAATCCTTACATTGAAAG
>NC_070583.1:2943622-2948622 GCF_027409825.1 Scomber japonicus | reverse complement strand
AACACAATTTAGTTCAATGTGATGAATTCTGATATATCTGAGTGTTTTAGTGTATCTCCAAAGAGAATAAATGATTCAGTGATTAGTTGCATGAATTTGCTGAGAACAGACGAATAAAGCCATAAAAAGTTAGTTGTATTCCATTCTCTTAGCAGACCTACAGAAATGTTGATTTCTAGACACAATTAGTTCAATGTGATGAATTCTGAAATATCTGAGTTTTCTAGTGTATGTCCAAAGAGAATATAGTGATTGAGCGATAAATTGCATGAACTTGCTGAGAATAGACGAATAAAGCCATAAAAAGTTAGTTGTAATCCATTCTCTTAGCAGAACCAATATAAAGGTTGATTTGTAAACACAATTAGTTCAATGTGATGAATTCTGAAATATCTGAGTGTTTTAGTGTATGTCCAAAGATAATGTAAGTGGTTCAGTGATTAGTTGCATGAACTTGCGGAGAAACGACGATTTAAGCCATAAAAAGTTAGTTCATTCATTCATCACATTGAACTAATTGTGTTTAGTTGTGTATATTGTTTGTGTGTGTGTATTGCAGTGTGTCGTTGTGTTTAGAAATCAACCTTTCTATATCTATCTATCTATCTATCTATCTAATCTGCTAAAATATTGTATTACAACTAACTTTTTAGGGCTTTATTCGTCTGTTCTCAGCAAGTTCATGCAACTAATCACTGAATCACTTATTCTCTTTGGAGATACACTAAAACACTCAAATATATCAGAATTCATCACATTGAACTAATTGTGTTCAGAAATCAACCTTTCTATGGGTTCTGCTACGAAATTGGATTACAACTAACTGTTTATGGCTTTATTCGTCTTTTCTCAGCAAGATCATGCAATTTATCACTCAATCACTATATTCTCTTTGGACATACACTAAAACACTCAGATATATCAGAATTCATCACATTGAACTAATTGTGTTCAGAAATCAACCTTTCTATGGGTTCTGCTAAGAGAATGGAATACAAATTACTGTTTATATCTTTATTCGTCTATTCTCAGCGAGTTTATGCAATTTATCACTCAATCAATTTATCACTCTTTGAAAATACACTAAAACACTCAGATATATCAGAATTCATCACATTGAACTAATTGTGTTCAGAAATCAACCTTTCTATGGGTTCTGCTACGAGAATGTATTACAACTATCTTTTTATTGCTTTATTCGTCTGTTCTCAGCAAGTTCATGCAACTAATCACTGAATCACTTATTCATTTTGGAGATACACTAAAACACTCAAATATATCAGAATTCATCACATTGAACTAATTGTGTTCAGAAATCAACCTTTCTATGGGTTCTGCTAAGAGAATGGATTACAACTAACTGTTTATGTCTTTATTCGTCTATTCTCAGCACGTTTATGCAATTTATCGCTCAATCACTATATTCTCTTTGGACATACACTAAAACACTCAGATATTTCAGAATTCATCACATTGAACTAATTGTGTTCAGAAATCAACCTTTCTATGGGTTCTGCTACGAGAATGTATTACAACTATCTTTTTATTGCTTTATTCGTCTGTTCTCAGCAAGTTCATGCAACTAATCACTGAATCACTTATTCATTTTGGAGATACAGTAAAAACACTCAAATATATCAGAATTCATCACATTGAACTAATTGTGTTCAGAAATCAACCTTTCTATGGGTTCTGCTAAGAGAATGGATTACAACTAACTTTTTATGGCTTTATTCGTCTATTCTCAGCAAGTTCATGCAACTAATCACTGAATCATTTATTCTCTTTGGAGATACACTAAAACATGCAGATATTTCAGAATTCATCACATTGAACTAATTGTGTTCAGAAATCAACCATTCTATGGGTTCTGCTACGACAATGTATTACAACTATCTTTTTATTGCTTTATTCGTCTGTTCTCAGCAAGTTCATGCAACCAATCACTGAATCACTCATTCTCGTTGGATATACACTAATACATGCAGACAGTTCAGAATTCATCACATTGAACTAATTGTGTTCAGAAATCAACCTTTATATGGGTTCTGCTAAGAGAATGGATTACAACTAACTTTTTATGGCTTTATTCGTCTGTTCTCAGCAAGTTCATGCAACTAATCACTGAATCATTTATTCTCTTTGGAGATACACTAAAACACTCAGATATATCAGAATTCATCACATTGAACTAATTGTGTTCAGAAATCAACATTTCTATGGGTTCTGCTACGAGAATGTATTACAACTATCTTTTTATTGCTTTATTCGTCTGTTCTCAGCAAGTTCATGCAACTAATCACTGAATCACTTATTCATTTTGGAGATACACTAAAACACTCAAATATATCAGATTTCATCACATTGAACTAATTGTGTTCAGAAATCAACCTTTCTATGGGTTCTGCTAAGAGAATGGATTACAACTAACTGTTTATGTCTTTATTCGTCTATTCTCAGCACGTTTATGCAATTTATCGCTCAATCACTATATTCTCTTTGGACATACACTAAAACATGCAGACAGTTCAGAATTCATCACATTGAACTAATTGTGTCTAGAAATCAACCTTTCTATGGGTTCTGCTAAGAGAATGGATTACAACTAACTTTTTATGGCTTTATTCGTCTTTTCTCAGCAAGTTCATGCAATTTATCACTCAATCACTATATTTTCTTTGGACATACACTAAAAAACTAGGATATTTCAGAATTCTTCACATTGAACTAATTGTGTTCAGAAATCAACCTTTATATGGGTTCTGCTAAGAGAATGGATTACAACTAACTTTTTATGGCTTTATTCGTCTGTTCTCAGCAAGTTCATGCAACTAATCACTGAATCACTTATTCTCTTTGGAGATACAGTAAAAACACTCAGATATATCAGAATTCATCACATTGAACTAATTGTGTTCAGAAATCAACATTTCTATGGGTTCTGCTACGAGAATGTATTACAACTATCTTTTTATTGCTTTATTCGTCTGTTCTCAGCAAGTTCATGCAACCAATCATTGAATCACTCATTCTCGTTGGATATACACTAAAACATGCAGACAGTTCAGAATTCATCACATTGAACTAATTGTGTTCAGAAATCAACCTTTATATGGGTTCTGCTAAGAGAATGGATTACAACTAACTTTTTATGGCTTTATTCGTCTGTTCTCAGCAAGTTCATGCAACTAATCACTGAATCACTTATTCTCTTTGGAGATACAGTAAAAACACTCAGATATATCAGAATTCATCACATTGAACTAATTGTGTTCAGAAATCAACATTTCTATGGGTTCTGCTACGAGAATGTATTACAACTATCTTTTTATTGCTTTATTCGTCTGTTCTCAGCAAGTTCATGCAACTAATCACTGAATCACTTATTCATTTTGGAGATACACTAAAACACTCAGATATATCAGAATTCATCACATTGAACTAATTGTGTTCAGAAATCAACCTTTCTATGGGTTCTGCTACGAGAATGTATTACAACTATCTTTTTATTGCTTTATTCGTCTGTTCTCAGCAAGTTCATGCAACTAATCACTGAATCATTTATTCTCCTTCGATATACACTAAAACATGCAGACAGTTCAGAATTCATCACATTGAACTAATTGTGTTCAGAAATAAATCAACCTTTCTATGGGTTCTGCTCCGAGAATGTATTACAACTATCTTTTTATTGCTTTATTCGTCTGTTCTCAGCAAGTTCATGCAACCAATCACTGAATCACTATTCTCGTTGGATATACACTAAAACATGCAGACAGTTCAGAATTCACCACATTGAGCTAATTGTGTTTAGAAATCAACCATTCTTTGGATGCTGCTAAGAAAATGGATTACAACTAACTTTTTATGGTTCAATTGGTATATTCTCAGCAAGTTCATGCATAATCACTGATTTGAGAATTAATAATCATTTAGTCTAATGAAATTAAATCAAGATTAGATAGATAGATAGATAGATAGATAGATAGATAGATAGATAGATAGATAGATAGATAGATAGATAGATAGATAGATAGATAGATAGATAGAAAGATAGATAGATACATCGATAGATAGATACACATTTATGTTTGTGTGTGCCTGTGTGTGTGTGTGAATGTCTGCCAGGTGCCTTTCAAAGTAAAGATTTGAGAATTAATAATCATTTAGTCTAATGAAATTAATATCAATATATAGATAGATAGATAGATAGATAGATAGGTAGATAGATAGATAGATAGATAGATAGATAGATAGATAGATAGATAGATAGATAGATAGATAGATAGATAGATAGATAGATAGATAGATAGATAGACAGCCCGACAGATAGATAGATAGACAGCCCGACAGATAGATAGATACATCGATAGATAAGATAGATGGATAAGATAGATAGATAGATAGATAGATAGATAGATAGACAGCTCGACAGATAGATAGATACATCGATAGATAGATAGATAGATAGATAGATAGATAGATAGATAGATAGATAGATAGACAGATAGATAGATAGATAGATAGATAGATAGATAGATAGATACACATTTATGTTTGTGTGTGTTTGAGAATTAATAATCATTTAGTCTAATGAAATTAATATAAATATATAGATAAGATAGATAAGATAGATAGATAGATAGATAGATAGATAGATAGATAGATAGATAGACAGACAGACAGATAGATAGATAGATAGATAGATAGATAGACAGATAGATAGATAGATAGATAGATAGATAGATAGATAGATAGATAGATAGATAGATAGATAGATAGATACAAATATAGATAGATAGATAGATAGATAGATAGATAGATAGATAGATAGATACATAGATAGATAGATAGATAGATAGATAGATAGATAGATAGATAGATAGATAGATAGATAGATACATCGATAGATAGATAGATAGATAGATAGATAGATAGATAGATAGATAGATAGATAGATAGATATATATATTTAGATTGATAGATAGATAGATAGACAG
>NC_070583.1:2928622-2933622 GCF_027409825.1 Scomber japonicus | reverse complement strand
AAATAATATAGATATATAGATAAGATATATAGATAAGATAGATAGATAGATAGATAGATAGATAGATAGATAGATAGATAGATAGATAGATAGATAGATAGATAGATAGATAGATAGATACACATTTATGTTTGTGTGTGTGTTAAGGTCTGCCAAGTGCCTTTCAAAGTAAAGATTTGAGAATTAATAATCATTTAGTCTAATGAAATCAATATAGATATATAGATAAGATAGATAGATAAGATAGATAGATAGATAGATAGATACATAGATAGATAGATAGATAGATAGATAGATAGATAGATAGATAGATAGATAGATAGATAGACAGCTCGACAGATAGATAGATACATCGATAGATAGATAGATAGATAGATAGATAGATAGATAGATAGATAGATAGATACATAGATAGATAGATAGATAGATATATACACATTTATGTTTGTGTGTTTCTGTGCGGGTGTGAATCTCTGCCAGGTGCTATTCAAAGTAAAGATTTGAGAATTAATAATAATTTAGTCTTATAAAATTTAGCTAGATAGATAGATAGATAGATAGATAGATAGATAGATAGATAGATAGATAGATAGATAGATAGATAGATAGATAGATAGATAGATAGATGGATAGATAGATAGATAGATAGATACACATTTATGTTTGTGTGTCTCTGTGTGTGTGTGAAAGTCTGCCAGGTGCCTTTCAAAGTAAAGATTAAAGAAATAATAATCATTTAGTCTAATGAAATTAACATAGACAGATAGATAGATAGATAGATAGATATATAGATAGATAGATAGATAGATAGATAAATAGATAGATAGACAGATAGATAGACAGATAGATAGATAGATAGATAGATAGATAGATAGATAGATAGATAGATAGATAGATAGATAGATAGATAGATAGATAGATAGATAGATAGATAGATAGATTGTTTGATACTCATTTTTGTGTATGTGTCTGTGTCTGTATGTAGGTCTGCCAGGTGCCTTTCAAAGTAAAGATTTGAGAATTAATAATCATTTAGATTAATATAGATATATAGATGAGATAGATGAGATAGATAGATAGATAGATAGATAGATAGATAGATAGATAGATAGATAGATAGATAGATTGATAGATTGATAGATTGATAGATAGATAGATAGATAGATAGATAGATAGATAGATAGATAGATAGATAGATAGTTTGATACTCATTTTTGTGTGTGTGTCTGTGTGTGTGTGTGTGAAGGTCTGCCAGGTGCCTTTCAAAGTAAAAATTTGAGAATTAATAATCATTTAATCTTATATAATTTAGATAGATAGATAGATAGATAGATAGATAGATAGATGAAATAGATAGATAGATAGATTGATAGATTGATAGATAGATAGATAGATAGATAGATAGATAGATAGATAAATAGATAGATAGATAGATAGATAGATAGATAGATAGATAGATATATAGACAGACAGATAGATAGATAGATAGATAGATAGATAGATGGATGAGATAGATAGATAGATAGATAGATAGATAGATAGATAGATAGATTGATAGATAGATAGACAGATAGATAGATAGATAGATAGATAGATAGACAGATAGACAGATAGATAGATAGATAGATAGATAGATAGATAGATAGATAGATAGATAGATAGATAGATAGATAGATATATAGATATATAGATACACATTTATGTTTGTGTGCATCTGTGTGTGTGTGAAGGTCTGCCAGGTGCCTTTCAAAGTAAGGATTTGAGAATTAATAATCATTTAGTCTAATGAAATTAATATAGATATATAGATAGATAGATAGATAGATAGATAGATAGATAGATAGATAGATAGATAGATAGATAGATAGATAGATACATAGATAGATAGATAGATAGATAGATAGATAGATAGATAGATAGATAGATAGATAGATAGACATTTTTGTTCGTGTGTGTCTGTGTGTCAGTTAATGGTCTAGCCAGGTGCTATTCAAAGTAAAGATTTGAGAATTAATAATAATTTAGTCTTATAAAATTTAGCAAGCTAGATAGATAGATAGATAGATAGATAGATAGATAGATAGATAGATAGATAGATAGATAGATAGATAGATAGATACATAGATAGATAGATAGATAGATAGATATATACACATTTATGTTTGTGTGTGTCTGTGCGGGTGTGAATCTTTGCCAGGTGCCTTTCAAAGTAAATATTTGAGAATTAATAATCATTTAGTCTAATGAAATTAATATGAATATATAGATGAGATAGATAGATAGATAGATAGATAGATAGATAGATAGATAGATAGATAGATAGATAGACATTTTTGTTCGTGTGTGTCTGTGTGTCAGTTAATGGTCTAGCCAGGTGCTATTCAAAGTAAAGATTTGAGAATTAATAATAATTTAGTCTTATAAAATTTAGCAAGCTAGATAGATAGATAGATAGATAGATAGATAGATAGATAGATAGATAGATAGAAAGATAGATAGATACATCGATAGATAGATACACATTTATGTTTGTGTGTGCCTGTGTGTGTGTGTGAATGTCTGCCAGGTGCCTTTCAAAGTAAAGATTTGAGAATTATTAATCATTTAGTCTAATGAAATTAATATCAATATATAGATAGATAGATAGATAGATAGATAGGTAGATAGATAGATAGATAGATAGATAGATAGATAGATAGATAGGTAGATAGATAGATAGATAGATAGATAGATAGATAGATAGATAGATAGATAGATAGATAGATAGATAGATAGATAGATAGATAGATAGGTAGATAGATAGATAGATAGATAGATAGATAGATAGATAGATAGATAGATAGATAGATAGATAGATAGATAGATAGATAGATAGATAGATAGATAAATACATAGATACATAGATGATAGATAGATAGATAGATAGATAGATAGATAGATAGATAGATAGATAGATAGACATTTTTGTTCGTGTGTGTCTGTGTGTCAGTTAATGGTCTAGCCAGGTGCTATTCAAAGTAAAGATTTGAGAATTAATAATAATTTAGTCTTATAAAATTTAGCTAGCTAGATAGATAGATAGATACATAGATAGATAGATACATAGATAGATAGATAGATAGATAGATAGATAGATAGATAGACAGATAGATAGACAGATAGATAGACAGATAGATAGATAGATAGATAGATAGATAGATAGATAGATAGATAGATAGATCGATAGATATATAGATAGATAGACACATTTTTTTGTGTGTTTCTGTGTGTGTGTGTTAAGGTCTGCAAAGTGCCTTTCAAAGTAAAGATTTGAGAATTAATAATCATTTAGTCTAATGAAATTAATATAGATATATCGATAAGATAGATAGATAGATAGATAGATAGATAGATAGATAGATAGACAGATAGACAGATAGATAGATAGATAGATAGATAGATAGATAGATAGATAGATAGATAGTTAGATAGATAGACAGATAGAGAGATACATATTTATGTTTGTGTGTGTGTGAAGGTCTTCCAGGTGCCTTTCAAAGTAAAGATTTGAAAATTAATAATCATTTAGTCTAATTAAGTTAATATAGATATATAGATGATATAGATAGATAAGATAGATAGATAGATAGATAGATAGATAGATAGATAGACAGATCGATCGATAGATAGATAGATACATAGATAGATAGATACATAGATAGATAGATAGATAGATAGATAGATAGATAGATAGATAGATAGACAGATCGATCGATAGATAGATAGATAGATAGATAGATAGATAGATAGATAGATAGATAGATAGATAGATAGATAGACAGATAGATACACATTTATGTTTGTGTGTGTGTTAAGGTCTGCCAAGTGCCTTTCAAAGTAAAGATTTGAGAATTAATAATCATTTAGTCTAATGAAATTAATATAGATATATAGATAAGATAGATAGATAAGATAGATAGATAGATAGATAGATACATAGATAGATAGATAGATAGATAGATAGATAGATAGATAGATAGACAGCTCGACAGATAGATAGATACATCGATAGATAGATAGATAGATAGATAGATAGATAGATAGATAGATAGATAGATAGATAGATAGATAGATAGATAGATAGATAGATAGATAAATAGATAGTTAGATAGATAGACAGATAGATAGATACACATTTATGTTTGTGTGTGTGTTAAGGTATGCCAGGTGCCTTTCAAAGTAAAGATTTGAGAATTAATAATCATTTAGTCTAAAGAAAATAATATAGATATATAGATAAGATATATAGATAAGATAGATAGATAGATAGATAGATAGATAGATAGATAGATAGATAGATAGATAGATAGATAGATAGATAGATAGATAGATAGATAGATAGATAGATAGATAGATAGATAGATACACATTTATGTTTGTGTGTGTGTTAAGGTCTGCCAAGTGCCTTTCAAAGTAAAGATTTGAGAATTAATAATCATTTAGTCTAATGAAATCAATATAGATATATAGATAAGATAGATAGATAAGATAGATAGATAGATAGATAGATAGATAGATAGATACATAGATAGATAGATAGATAGATAGATAGATAGATAGATAGATACATAGATAGATAGATAGATAGATAGATAGATAGATAGATAGATAGATAGATAGATAGATAGACATTTTTGTTCGTGTGTGTCTGTGTGTCAGTTAATGGTCTAGCCAGGTGCTATTCAAAGTAAAGATTTGAGAATTAATAATAATTTAGTCTTATAAAATTTAGCAAGCTAGATAGATAGATAGATAGATAGATAGATAGATAGATAGATAGATAGATAGATAGATAGATAGATAGATAGATAGATAGATAGATACATAGATAGATAGATAGATAGATAGATATATACACATTTATGTTTGTGTGTGTCTGTGCGGGTGTGAATCTTTGCCAGGTGCCTTTCAAAGTAAATATTTGAGAATTAATAATCATTTAGTCTAATGAAATTAATATG
>NC_070583.1:2901122-2906122 GCF_027409825.1 Scomber japonicus | reverse complement strand
ATCAGATTCTGCCCAGCAACAGGTTGCCAAGGTCAGCTAAGGCCCTGCGGTTGCTACGGCGATTTCAGGATCTGCCTTGAAAAATGTCTCAAAATTCTGAGGGATTTGGCTTCTGACAAGGTCCCGAACAATTGCAAACTGTGAGAAACCCGTAACTCCTGTCCAAAAACTGAAAACACCGTGAGAGACACAGAAGCCGGCAGATTCTGACAGTGTTTATTTTATTCAGATATTCCTTAAAATGAGCGAGTAAGCTCAGTGCGAACACAGAGTGAGATTCTTTTGAAAAAAGAAGATGATTACATTAGGTTTAATGGGGAGCGAGACAGGTATTGCCGCCGGTCTCGGCCCCCCCGTTTAAATTTTGTGCAGATCCCGCCGGTCAACTTCACATTTTATGAATCCCAACACCTATGTCTACATTTTGACCAAAAATTATTTGTCTCCTTTTTACGGTTTGGCCGTGAGCTCGAGTTAAAAATAAAAATGAAGGTTATGAATTACTGCTTCTCACACTCTAACTAACTGCCGCTTCCACTCTAACTTTGACGAAAAAGTGATTTCCACTCCTCGTTTGACTGCTCACAGTTTGAAAAGTTTACATGTTATGTAAAATAATTTGGTATTTTTCCAGAGAGGACAAATTTTCCTTCGTTTTAAAGTTTGAATGACGTTTCTATGTGCACGTATGAGCGAACTAGGTGACTCTTAAAAAAAGTGAATTTTTGTGCTTTTAAAAAAAAAATCCCATTCATTTTCAATGGAGAAATATTCCCGGTTTTTTGGGAATAACTTTGGGAAACTTTGGAATTTCAACACCAAAAGTCATAGCACCCCTCCCCCGATCGAGCCGCACGTTTTGATGTATATATTGTCGGGGTTTTCTCAAAACTGTGGGAGGAGTTACGCGCCGAAATTTGGCAAAAGAGAATTGTAAAGTAAACACTAGAAAATTCCAGGGAAATTTTGAGTGCCACGGGGCTACTGCCGGGACGAGTACAGCAGAGAGTAGCAACATTCACTAACTCTATGATGATATAGTGTGTACAAACACACACACACACACACACACCATACCTGCCTGGCCTGCATTTGAGCAGTAAGAGTGTCAATAACTAATGCTTCCACTCTAACTTTGAAGAAAAAGTGATTTCCACTCCTCGTTTGAATGCTCATAGTTTGAAAAGTTTACATGTTATGGAAAAACAGTTTAGTGTTGTGAAGAGAGAACAAGTTTTCCTTCGTTTTAAAGTTTGAATCACATTTCTATGTGCAAGTATGAGAGAGCTAGGTGATTCTGAAAAAAGATGAAATTTTGTGTTCAAAAAGAAATTCCCATTCATTTCCAATGGAGAATGATGCCTGTTTTGTTTTGGGAATAACTTTGGGAAAAATTGGAATTTCAACACCAAAAAGTCATAGCACCCCTCCCCCGATCGAGCCGCACGTTTTGATGTATATATTGTCGGGGTTTTCTCAAAGCTGCGGGAGGAGTTACGCGCCGAAATATGGCAAAAGAGAATTGTAAAGTAAACACTAGAAAATTCCAGGGAAATTTTGAGTGCCACGGGGCTACTGCCGGGACGAGTACAGTAGAGAGTAGCACACAGAGCACAAGGCAGTATGAACATGCACTAACTCTATGCACAACACTGCAGCACACACACACACACACACACACACACACACACACACACACACACAAACACACACCTGCCTGGCCTGCATTTGAGCAGTAAGAGTGTCAATAACTGACACTTCCACTCTAACTTTGAAAAAAAAGTGATTTCCACTCCTCGTTTGACTGCTCATAGTTTGAAAAGTTTACATGTTATGTAAAAACAGTTTAGTGTTTTGGAGAGAGCACAAGTTTTCCTCCGTTTTAAAGTTTGAATCATATTTCTATGTGCAAGTATAAGAGAGCTAGGTGATTCTGAAAAAAGATGAAATTTTGTGTTTAAAAAGAAATTCCCATTCATTTCCAATGGAGGATCATGCCTGTTTTGTTTTGGGAATAACTTTGTGAAAAATTGGAATTTCAACACCAAAAGTCATAGCACCCCTCCCCCGATCGAGCCGCACGTTTTGATGTATATATTGTCAGGGTTTTCTCAAAACTGTGGGAGGAGTTACGCGCCGAAATTTGGCAAAAGAGAATTGTAAAGTAAACACTAGAAAATTCCAGGGAAATTTTGAGTGCCACGGGGCTACTGCCGGGACGAGTACATGATTTATTTCCAGTGTTCAAAAGTCACCCTGATCATATAACACTAAGTAACTTTTACTGTGGTAGTATTAAGTACATCTTACTAGTCAGTATCAAGTGTAACAGTAGATGTAAGCAGAGAGTAGCACACAGAGCACAAGGCAGTAGCAACATGCACTAACTCTATGCACGACACTACAGCATTTGACGCTTCACACATACCCTGTATTAGCACATAATATAGTGTGTACAAACACTCACACACAAAGACACACAAAGACACACACACACACACACACACACACACACACACACACACACACACACACACACACACACACACACACACACACACACACACACACACACACCATACCTGCCTGGCCTGCATTTGAGCAGTAAGAGTGTCAATAACTGCCGCTTCCACTCTAACTTTGAAGAAAAAGTGATTTCCACTCCTCGTTTGACTGCTCATAGTTTGAAAAGTTTACATGTTATGTAAAAACAGTTTAGTGTTGTGAAGAGAGCACAAGTTTTCCTTCGTTTTAAAGTTTGAATCACATTTCTATGTGCAAGTATAAGAGAGCTAGGTGACTCTGAAAAAAGATGAAATTTTGTGATTAAAAAGAAATTCCCATTCATTTCCAATGGAGAATTATGCCTATTTTGTTTTGGGAATAACTTTGGGAAAAATAGGAATTTCAACACCAAAAGTCATAGCACCCCTCCCCCGATCGAGCCGCACGTTTTGATGTATATATTGTCGGGGTTTTCTCAAAGCTGTGGGAGGAGTTACGCGCCGAAATTTGGCAAAAGAGAATTGTAAAGTAAACACTAGAAAATTCCAGGGAAATTTTGAGTGCCACGGGGCTACTGCCGGGACGAGTACAGCAGAGAGTAGCACACAGAGCACAAGGCAGTAGCAACATGCACTAACTCTATGCACGACACTACAGCACTTTACACTTCACATATAATGTTAGCACACTACATAGTGTGTACAAAACACACACACACACACACACACACACACACACACACCTGCCTGGCCTGCATTTGAGCAGTAAGAGTGTCAATAACTGCCGCTTCCACTCTTAACTTTGAAGAAAAAGTGATTTCCACTCCTCATTTGACTGCTCATACTTTGAAAAGATTACAGGTTATGTTAAAACAGTTTAATGTTGTGAAGAGAGCACAAGTTTTCCTCTGCTTTAAAGTCTGAATCACATTTCTATGTGCAAGTATGAGAGAGCTAGGTGATTCTGAAAAAGGAAGAAATTTTTTGTTCAAAAAGAAATTCCCATTCATTTCCAATGGAGAATTATGCCGATATTGTTTTGGGAATAACTTTGGGAAACTTTGGAATTTCAACACCAAAAGTCATAGCACCCCTCCCCCGATCGAGCCGCACGTTTTGATGTATATATTGTCGAGGTTTCCTCAAAGCTGCGGGAGGAGTTACGCGCCGAAATTTGGCAAAAGAGAATTGTAAAGTAAACACTAGAAAATTCCAGGGAAATTTTGAGTGCCACGGGGCTACTGCCGGGACGAGTACAGCAGAGAGTAGCACACAGAGCACAAGGCAGTATGAACATGCACTAACTCTATGCACAACACTACAGCACACACACACACACGCACACACACACACAAACACACACCTGCCTGGCCTGCATTTGAGCAGTAAGACTGTCAACAACTGCCGCTTCCACTCTAACTTTGAAGAAAAAGTGATTTCCACTCCTCGTTTGACTGCTCATAGTTTGAAAAGTTTAAATGTTATGTTAAAACAGTTTAGTGTTGTGAAGAGAGCACAAGTTTTCCTTCGTTTTAAAGTTTGAATCACATTTCTATGTGCAAGTATAAGAGAGCTAGGTGACTCTGAAAAAAGATGAAATTTTGTGATTAAAAAGAAATTCCCATTCATTTCCAATGGAGAATTATGCCTATTTTGTTTTGGGAATAACTTTGGGAAAAATAGGAATTTCAACACCAAAAGTCATAGCACCCCTCCCCCGATCGAGCCGCACGTTTTGATGTATATATTGTCGGGGTTTTCTCAAAGCTGTGGGAGGAGTTACGCGCCGAAATTTGGCAAAAGAGAATTGTAAAGTAATCATATAACACTAAGTAACTTTTACTGTGGCAGTATTAAGTACATCTTACTAGTCAGTATCAAGTGTAACAGTAGATGTAAGCAGAGAGTAGCACACAGAGCACAAGGCAGTAGCAACATGCACTAACTCTAAGCACTACAACACAGTGTGTACACATACACACACACACACACACACACACACACACACACACACACACACACACACACACACCAGCCTGCATTTGAGCAGTAAGACTGTCAGTATAATTCATATGTATATATAGAGAGAGTATCAATACTAGCTCGGCTGCTACCTCAGTTAACTGGCAAAACAGACAGACAGGAAGAATTGGCCAATCACAAAAAGGTAGATCAGTTTAGCCAATCACAAAAAAGTAGGTCAGATTCTGCCCAGCAACAGGTTGCTAAGGTCAGCTAAGGCCCTGCGGTTGCTACGGCGATTTCAGGCTCTGCCTTGAAAAAAGTCTCAGAATTCTAAAAAGTTTGGCTTCTGACAAGGTTCCGAACAATTGCAAACTGTGAGAAAACCGTAACTCCTGTCCAAAAACCGAAAACACCGTGAGAGACACAGAAGCCGGCAGATTCTGACAGTGTTTATTTTATTCAGATATTCCTTAAAATGAGCGAGTAAGCTCAGTGCGAACACAGAGTGAGATTCATTTGAAAAGAGAAGAC
>NC_070583.1:2853622-2891122 GCF_027409825.1 Scomber japonicus | reverse complement strand
CCGTGAGAGACACAGAAGCCGGCAGATTCTGACAGTGTTTATTTTATTCAGATATTCCTTAAAATGAGCGAGTAAGCTCAGTGCGAACACAGAGTGAGATTCTTTTGAAAAAAGAAGATGATTACATTAGGTTTAATGGGGAGTGAGACAGGTATTGCCGCCGGTCTCAGCCCCCCCGTTTAAATTTTGTGCAGACCCCGCCTGTCAACTTCACATTTTATGAATCCCAACACCTATGTCTACATTTTGACCAAAAATTATTTGTCTCCTTTTTACGGTTTGGCCGTGAGCTCGAGTTAAAAATAAAAATGAAGGTTATGAATTACTGCTTCTCACACTCTAACTAACTGCCGCTTCCACTCTAACTTTGACGAAAAAGTGATTTCCACTCCTCGTTTGACTTCTCATAGTTTGAAAAGTTTACATGTTATGTTAAAATAGTTTGTATTTGTCCAGAGAGGACAAATTTTCCTCCGTTTTGAAGTTTTAATCACGTTTCTACGTGCACGTATGAGCGAGCTAGGTGACTCTGAAAAAAGGTGAAATTTTGTGTTTTTAAAAAAAAATTCCCATTCATTTTCAATGGAGAATTATTCCCGGTTTTTTGGGAATAACTTTGGGAAAAATTGGAATTTCAACACCAAAAGTCATAGCACCCATCCCCCGATCGAGCCGCACGTTTTGATGTATATATTGTCGGGGTTTTCTCAAAGCTGCGGGAGGAGTTACGCGCCGAAAAACGGCGGAAGAAGAATAAGAAGAAAAATATTAAGTATGGAGAAGATTAATAGTTGCCTCGGGCTTCGCCCGAGGCATTCCTCTCCAGCTTCTGGAGTGGAATGCCTCGGGGCTTGAACCCCGTGGCACTAACTAGAAAATTCCAGGGAAATTTTGAGTGTCACGGGGCTACTGCCGGGACAAGTACAAGATTTATTTTTTCTTTATGAATGTACTTTATTCTCAACTTAACATTCCTGAAGATATTAAGTGAATGTTAATCATATTTAAGCATAAATAATATTTATTTAAACTTATTAATTAAAGTCTACTTCATTTTTTCCACTGACAGAAACATCACTGTTATGAAATTATTAAGTAAATATTGAAATCATTCAGAGAGTAGATTTTATTACACATTTTATTTTAAATTACTTGGTTGTATGAAATTATATTATGCACATTTTGTTCATCTTCTATTGATAAATGTTGAATCTTTTTATATACCACAAATCATATAACTAAAACACAAAACAATAAAACTATTTATTGTGTCCACAGTAAACATGAATTAATCCATTCAAATGAATTAGCTCAGTTAACTGGCAAAACAGACAGACAGGTAGAATTAGCCAATCACAAAAAGGTAGGTCAGTTCAGCCAGTCACAAAAAAGTAGGTCAGATTCTGCCCAGCAACAGGTTGCCAAGGTCAGCTAAGGCCCTGCGGTTGCTACGGCGATTTGAGAATCTGCTTGGAAAGAATTCTGAAAATGCCCCAGAATTTGGCTTCTGACAAGGTCCCGAACAATTGCAAACTGTGAGAAAACTGTAACTCCTGTCCAAAAACCGAAAACACCGTGAGAGACACAGAAGCCGGGAGATTCTGACAGTGTTTATTTTATTCACATATTCCTTAAAATGAGCGAGTAAGCTCAGTGTGAACACAGAGTGAGATTCTTTTGAAAAAAGAAGACGATTACATTAGAGTCAGTGGGGAGTGAAACAGGGATTGCCGCCAGTCTCGGCCCCCCCGTTTAAATTTTGTGCAGACCCCGCCTGTCAAAGTCACATTTTATGAATCCCAACACCTATGTCTACATTTTGACAAAAAATTATTTGTCTCCTTTTCACGGTTTGGCCGTGAGCTCGAGTTAAAAATAAAAATTAAGGTTATGTTTTACTGCTTCTCACACTCTAGCTAACTGCCGCTTCCACTCTAACTTTGAAGAAAAAGTGATTTCCACTCCTCGTTTGACTGCTCATAGTTTGAAAAGTTTACATGTTATGTTAAAATAGTTTGTATTTTTCCAGAGAGCACAAGTTTTCCTTCGTTTAAAAGTTTAAATCATGTTTCTACCTGCACGTATGAGAGAGCTAGGTGACTCTGAAAAAAGGTGAAATTTTGTGTTTTTAAAAAAAAATTCCCATTCATTTCCAATGGAGAAATCTCCCGGTTTTTTGGGAATAACTTTGGGAAACTTTGGAATTTCAACACCAAAAGTCATAGCACCCCTCCCCCTATCGAGCCGCACGTTTTGATGTATATATTGTCGAGGTTTCCTCAAAGCTGCGGGAGGAGTTACGCGCCGAAATATGGCAAAAGAGAATTGTAAAGTAAACACTAGAAAATTCCAGGGAAATTTTGAGTGCCACGGGGTTGCTGCCGGGACGAGTACAGCAGAGAGTAGGAACATGCACTAACTCTATGCACAACACTACAGCACTTTACGCTTCACACATACCCTGTATTAGCACACAACATAGTGTGTACAAAGACACACACACACACACACACACACACACACCTGCCTGGTCTACATTTGAGCAGTAAGAGTGTCAATAACTCATGCTTCCACTCTAACTTTGAAGAAAAAGTGATTTCCACTCCTCGTTTAACTGCTCATAGTTTGAAAAGTTTACATGTTATGTTAAAACAGTTTAGTGTTGTGAAGAGAGCACAAGTTTTCCTTCGTTCTAAAGTTTGAATCACATTTCCATGTGCAAGTATAAGAGAGCTAGGTGACTCTGAAAAAAGATGAAATTTTGTGTTCAAAAAGAAATTCCCATTCTTTTCCAATGGAGAATTATGCCTGTTTTGTTTCGGGAATAACTGGGAAAAATTGGAATTTCAACACCAAAAGTCATAGCACCCCTCCCCCGATCGAGCCGCACGTTTTGATGTATATATTGTTGGGGTTTTCTCAAAGCTGCGGGACGAGTTACGCGCCGAAATATGGCAAAAGAGAATTGTAAAGTAAACACTAGAAAATTCCAGGGAAATTTTGAGTGCCACGGGGCTACTGCCGGGACGAGTACAACAGAGAGTAGCACACAGAGCACAAGGCAGTAGCAACATGCACTAACTCTAAGCACTACACTACAGCACTTGACGCTTCACACATACCCTGTATTAGCACACAACATAGTGTGTACAAACACTCACACACACACACACACACACACACACACCTGCCTGGCCTGCATTTGAGCAGTAAGAGTGTCAATAACTAATGCTTCCACTCTAACTTTGAAGAAAAAGTGATTTCCACTCCTCGTTTCACTGCTCATAGTTTGAAAAGTTTACATGTTATGGAAAAATAGTTTAGTGTTGTGAAGAGAGAACAAGTTGTCCTTCGTTTTAAAGTTTGAATCACATTTCCATGTGCAAGTATAAGAGAGCTAGGTGACTCTGAGAAAAGATGAAATTTTGTGTTCAAAAAGAAATTCCCATTCATTTCCAATGGAGAATTATGCCTGTTTTGTTTTGGGAATAACTTTGGGAAAAATTGGAATTTCAACACCAAAAGTCATAGCACCCCTCCCCCGATCGAGCCGCACGTTTTGATGTATATATTGTTGGGGTTTTCTCAAAGCTGCGGGACGAGTTACGCGCCGAAATATGGCAAAAGAGAATTGTAAAGTAAACACTAGAAAATTCCAGGGAAATTTTGAGTGCCACGGGGCTACTGCCGGGACGAGTACAGCAGAGAGTAGCACACAGAGCACAAGGCAGTAGCAACATGCACTAACTCTATGCACGACACTACAGCACACACACACACACACACACACACTACAGCACTTGACGCTTCACACATACCCTGTATTAGCACACAACATAGTGTGTACAAACACTCACACACAAAGACACACACACACACACACACACACACACACCTGCCTGGTCTACATTTGAGCAGTAAGAGTGTCAATAACTCATGCTTCCACTCTAACTTTGAAGAAAAAGTGATTTCCACTCCTCGTTTGACTGCTCATAGTTTGAAAAGTTTACATGGCAGAAACACCAGGCTGGCTGACCCTGGACAGGGTGAGGTGATGCTGTATGTCTCCAGGTGATGAAGACAGGGTGAGGTGATGCTGTAGGTCTCCAGGTGATGAAGACAGGGTGAGGTGATGCTGTAGGTCTCCAGGTGATGAAGACAGGGTGAGGTGATGATGTAGGTCTCCAGGTGATGAAGACAGGGTGAGGTGATGCTGTAGGTCTCCAGGTGATGAAGACAGGGTGAGGTGATGCTGTAGGTCTCCAGGTGATGAAGACAGGGTGAGGTGATGCTGTAGGTCTCCAGGTGATGAAGACAGGGTGAGGTGATGCTGTAGGTCTCCAGGTGATGAAGACAGTAGGTTGAACATCATGCTTGGGTCTCTCATCAGACAGTGCAGCAGCTGATGAGACTGCTCAAGGTCCAGGTCCTGAATTATCTCCTGGAATGAGAAGATTGTTAATATTGTGTTAGTTCATAAATCAGATTTTATTATGACCAGATGCAGTTTTCACATTATATAAAGAGGCCAGTGTCAGTTCAGAGGTAATGCTGTTACACTGATGTAATCTGACCTTATTTCACAGGATAGGAGTATTTATGGAGGGAATTTATTTATTTAACATACTTACAACGAGCTGTAAGTCTGCTCACCTGTAGCTCTCTGGTTTCAGGCTCATTGACCTCTGACCTCTGCCTCTGCCTCTCCCCCCCCCCCCCCCATGAACAGAGCTACACCATGATAGTACTGACATGTACATAAAATCAGACATATTACCTGTAAACTTAAATATAACTATAACTATACTATAAATAGATCACTGAAATATTAACAACTTTTCTTCTAGTTTTGCCCTAAAACACAGAACAATACAATACAATATTTTGTCCACAGTAAACATGAATGAATTAATCACTCCATTCAAATGACCTGACACAGTCACATTTATGTATTCATTTATTTATTTATTTAGTTCTACATTTATTTATTGATTGATTTATTTATTTATTTTACATCTGTATTTCTAAATTTCTACATTTTTTTATGTCTATTTCCATATGTTAATGTGGTGGGCGGTAATAACATTAGTCTTAAGTATGAATAAATAAATATGTGTTCTGAGTTTGACATACCACAGAAAGGTGTGTTGTTGCCAAATGTGAATGATTAAAAAATGCCAAATATGTGAAATTAGGCTTCAAAATTGTGTAAAAATCTGTCTCTGTTTCTCCCAAACACTGTGGGCATGCCTGCTGAGTTCACTGAAACCCGGCCCCCTACCAAGTGTCACGTGTCAATCAAAGTCATCACCTATACTATTGCTGAGAGCTTAACTAGGTTAGTTTACTAGGCAGACAGGTAGAATTAGCCAATCAGAAAAAAGTAGGTCAGATTCTGCCCAGCAACAGGTTGCCATGGTCAGCTAAGGCCCTGCGGTTGCTACGGCGATTTCAGGATCTGCCTTGAAAAATGTCTCAAAATTCTAAAAAGTTTGGCTTCTGACAAGGTGCCGAACAATTGCAAACTGTGAGAAAACCGTAACTCCTGTCCAAAAACTGAAAACACCGTGAGAGACACAGAAGCCGGCAGATTCTGACAGTGTTTATTTTATTCAGATATTCCTTAAAATGAGCGAGTAAGCTCAGTGTGAACACAGAGTGAGATTCTTTTGAAATAAGAAGACGATTACATTAGGTTTAATGGGGAGCGAGACAGGGATTGCCGCCAGTCTCGGCCCCCCCGTTTAAATTTTGTGCAGATCCTGCCGGTCAAAGTCACATTTTATGAATCCTAACACCTATGTCTACATTTTGACAAAAAATTATTTGTCTCCTTTTTACAGTTTGGCCGTGAGCTCGAGTTAAAAATAAAAATTAAGGTTATGGTTTACTGCTTCTCACACTCTAGCTAACTGCCGCTTCCACTCTAACTTTGAAGAAAAAGTGATTTCCACTCCTCGTTTGACTGCTCATAGTTTGAAAAGTTTACATGTTATGTTAAAATAGTTTGTATTTTTCCAGAGAGGACAAGTTTTCCTCCGTTTTAAAGTTTGAATCACATTTCTACGTGCACGTATGAGAGAGCTAGGTGACTCTGAAAAAAGGTGAAATTTTGTGTTTTAAAAAAAAAATTCCCATTCATTTTCAATGGAGAAATATTCCCGGTTTTTTGGGAATAACTTTGGGTAACTTTGGAATTTCAACACCAAAAGTCATAGCACCTCTTTCCCGATCAAGCCGTACGTTTTGATGTATATATTGTCGGGGTTTTCTCAAAGCTGTGGGAGGAGTTACGCGGCGAAAAACGGCGGAAGAAAAAGAATAATAATAAGTATGGAGAAGATTAATAGTTGCCTCGGGGGCTACTGCCGGGACGAGTACAGCAGAGAGTAGCACACAGAGCACAAGGCAGTAGGAACATGCACTAACTCTATGCACGACACCACAGCACACGCACGCACGCACACACACACACACACACACACACACACACACACACACACACACACACACACACACACACACACACACACACACACCATACCTGCCTGGCCTGCATTTGAGCAGTAAGACTGTCAATAACTGATGCTTCCACTCTAACTTTGAAGAAAAAGTGATTTCCACTCCTTGTTTGACTGCTCATAGTTTGAAAAGTTTACATGTTATGTTAAAACAGTTTAGTGTTGTGAAGAGAGCACAAGTTTTCCTTTGTTTTAAAGTTTGAATCACATTTCTATGTGTAAGTATAAGAGAGCTAGGTGATTCTGAAAAAAGATGAAATTTTGTGTTCAAAAAGAAATTCCCATTCATTTCCAATGGAGAATTATGCCTGTTTTGTTTTGGGAATAACTTTGGGAAAAATAGGAATTTCAACACCAAAAGTCATAGCACCCATCCCCCGATCGAGCCGCACGTTTTGATGTATATATTGTCGGGGTTTTCTCAAAGCTGCGGGAGGAGTTACGCGCCGAAATATGGCAAAAGAGAATTGTAAAGTAAACACTAGAAAATTCCAGGGAAATTTTGAGTGCCACGGGGCTACTGCCAGGACGAGTACAGCAGAGAGTAGCACACAGAACACAAGGCAGTAGCAACATGCACTAACTCTAAGCACTACACTACAGCACTTGACGCTTCACACATACCCTGTATTAGCACACAACATAGTGTATACAAACACACACACACACACACACACACACACACACACCTGCCTGGCCTGCATTTGAGCAGTAAGAGTGTCAATAACTGATGCTTCCACTCTAACTTTCAAGAAAAATTGACTTCCACTCCTCGTTTGACTGATCATACTTTTAAAAGTTTACATGTTATGTTAAAACAGTTTAGTGTTGTGAAGAGAGCACACGTTTTCCTCCGTTTTAAAGTTTGAATCACATTTCTATGTGCAAGTATGAGAGAGCTAGGTGATTCTGAAAAAAGATGAAATTTTGTGTTCAAAAAGAAATTCCCATTCATTTCCAATGGAGAATTATGCCTGTTTTGTTTTGGGAATAACTTTGGGAAAAATTGGATTGTCAACACCAAAAGTCATAGCACCCCTCCCCCGATCGAGCCGCACGTTTTGATGTATATATTGTTGGGATTTTCTCAAAGCTACGGGAGGAGTTACGCGCCGAAATATGGCAAAAGAGAATTGTAAAGTAAACACTAGAAAATTCCAGGGAAATTTTGAGTGCCACGGGGCTACTGCCGGGACGAGTACAGCAGAGAGTAGCACACAGAGCACAAGGCAGTAGCAACATGCACTAACTCTAAGCACTACACTACAGCACTTGACGCTTCACACATACCCTGTATTAGCACACAACATAGTGTATACAAACACACACACACACACACACACACACACACACACCTGCCTGGCCTGCATTTGAGCAGTAAGAGTGTCAATAACTAATGCTTCCACACTAACTTTGAAGAAAAAGTGATTTCCACTCCTCGTTTGACTGCTCATAGTTTGAAAAGTTTACATGTTATGGAAAAATAGTTTAGTGTTGTGAAGAGAGAACAAGTTGTCCTTTGTTTTAAAGTTTGAATCACATTTCCATGTGCAAGTATAAGAGAGCTAGGTGACTCTGAAAAAAGATGAAATTTTGTGTTCAAAAAGAAATTCCCATTCATTTCCAATGGAGAATTATGCCTGTTTTGTTTTGGGAATAACTTTGGGAAAAATAGGAATTTCAACACCAAAAGTCATAGCACCCATCCCCCGATCGAGCCGCACGTTTTGATGTATATATTGTCGGGGTTTTCTCAAAGCTGCGGGAGGAGTTACGCGCCGAAATATGGCAAAAGAGAATTGTAAAGTAAACACTAGAAAATTCCAGGGAAATTTTGAGTGCTACTGCCGGGACGAGTACATGATTTATTTCCAGTGTTCAAAAGTCACCCTGATCATATAACACTAAGTAACTTTTACTGTGGCAGTATTAACTACATCTTACTGGTCAGTATCAAGTGTAACAGTAGATGTAAGCAGAGAGTAGCACACAGAGCACAAGGCAGTAGCAACATGCACTAACTCTAAGCACTACAACACAGTGTGTACACACACACACACACACACACCTGCATTTGAGCAGTAAGACTTTCAATATAATTCATATGTATATATAGAGAGTAGCACACAGAGCACAAGGCAGTAGCAACATGCACTAACCCTATGCACGACACTACAGCACTTTACACTTCACATATAATGTTAGCACACTACATAGTGTGTACAAAACACACACACAAAGACACACACACACACACACACACACACATACACCTGCCTGGCCTTCATTTGAGCAGTAAGAGTGTCAATAACTGTGTTGTGAAGAGAGAACAAGTTTTCCTTCGTTTTAAAGCTTGAATCACATTTCTATGTGCAAGTATAAGAGAGCTAGGTGATTCTGAAAAAAGATGAAATTTTGTGTTCAAAAAGAAATTCCCATTCATTTTCAATGGAGAAATCTCCCGGTTTTTTTGGGAATAACTTTGGGAAAAATTGGAATTTCAACACCAAAAGTCATAGCACCCCTCCCCCGATCAAGACACACGTTTTGATGTATATATTGTTGGGGTTTTCTCAAAGCTGTGGGAGGAGATACGCGCCGAAATTTGGCAAAAGAGAATTGTAAAGTAAACACTAGAAAATTCCAGGGAAATTTTGAGTGCCACGGGGCTACTGCCGGGACGAGTACAGCAGAGAGTAGCACACAGAGCACAAGGCAGTAGCAACATGCACTAACTCTATGCACGACACTACAGCACTTTACACTTCACATATAATGTTAGCACACTACATAGTGTGTACAAAACACACACACACACACACACACACACACACACACACACCTGCCTGGCCTGCATTTGAGCAGTAAGAGTGTCAATAACTGCCGCTTCCACTCTTAACTTTGAAGAAAAAGTGATTTCCACTCCTCGTTTGAATGCTCATAGTTTGAAAAGTTTACATGTTATGGAAAAACAGTTTAGTGTTGTGAAGAGAGAACAAGTTTTCCTTTGTTTTAAAGTTTGAATCACATTTCTATGTGCAAGTATAAGAGAGCTAGGTGATTCTGAAAAAAGATGAAATTTTGTGTTCAAAAAGAATTTCCCATTAAGTAACTTTTACTGTGGCAGTATTAAGTACATCTTACTGTTCAGTATCAAGTGTAACAGTAGATGTAAGCAGAGAGAAGCACACAGAGCACAAGGCAGTAGCAACATGCACTAACTCTAAGCGCTACAACACAGTGTGTACACACACACACACACACACACACAAACACACACACACCAGCCTGCATTTGAGCAGTAA
Source organism: Scomber japonicus (assembly GCF_027409825.1). Taxonomy (NCBI): domain Eukaryota; kingdom Metazoa; phylum Chordata; class Actinopteri; order Scombriformes; family Scombridae; genus Scomber; species Scomber japonicus. Next base: position 2,881,296 of record NC_070583.1, on the reverse strand, counting down.
GACTGTCAATATAATTCACATATGTATATATAGAGAGAGAGTATCAATACTAGCTCGGCCGCTACCTCAGTTAACTGGTAAAACAGCCAGACAGGTAGAATTAGCCAATCACAAAAAAGTAGGTCAGATTCTGCCCAGCAACAGGTTGCCAAGGTCAGTTAAGGCCCTGCGGTTGCTACAGCGATTTCAGGATCTGCCTTGAAAAATGTCTCAAAATTCTAAAGGATTTGGCTTCTGACAAGGTCCCGAACAATTGCAAACTGTGAGAAAACCGTAAGTCCTGTCTAAAAACTGAAAACACCGTGAGAGACACAGCAGCCGGCAGATTCTGACAGTGTTTATTTTATTCAGATATTCCTTAAAATGAGCGAGTAAGCTCAGTGCGAAGACAGAGTGAGATTCATTTGAAAAAAGAAGACGATTACATTAGGTTTAATGGGGAGCAAGACAGGGATTGCCGCCGGTCTCGGCCCCCCCGTTTAAATTTTGTGCAGACCCCGCCTGTCAACTTCACATTTTATGAATCACAACACATATGTCTACATTTTGACAAAAAATTATTTGTCTCCTTTTTACGGTTTGGCCGTGAGCTCGAGTTAAAAATAAAAATTAAGGTTATGCATTACTGCTTCTCACACTCTAGCTAACTGCCGCTTCCACTCTAACTTTGAAAAAAAAGTGATTTCCACTCCTCGTTTGACTGCTCATAGTTTGTAAAGTTTACATGTTATGTTAAAATAGTTTGTATTTTTCCAGAGAGAACAAGTTTTCCTCCGTTTAAAAGTTTAAATCATGTTTGTACGTGCACGTATGAGAGAGCTAGGTGACTCTGAAAAAAGGTGAAATTTTGTGTTTTTAAAAAAAAATTCCCATTCATTTTCAATGGAGAAATATTCCCGGTTTTTTGGGAATCACTTTGGGAAACTTTGGAATTTCAACACCAAAAGTCATAGCACCCATCCCCCGATCGAGCCGCACGTTTTGATGTATATATTGTCAGGGTTTTCTCAAAGCTGCGGGAGGAGTTACGCGCCGAAAAACGGCGGAAGAATAAGAAAAATAAAAATAATAACTAGAAAATTCCAGGGAAATTTTGAGTGCCACGGGGCTACTGCCGGGACGAGTACAGCAAAGAGTAGAACACAGAGCACAAGGCAGTAGCAACATGCACTAACTCTATGCACGACACTACAGCACACACACACACACACACACACACACACACACACACACACACACACACACACACACACACACACACACACACCATACCTGCCTGGCCTGCATTTGAGCAGTAAGAGTGTCAATAACTGACACTTCCACTCTAACTTTGAAGAAAAAGTGATTTCCACTCCTCGTTTGACTGCTCATAGTTTGAAAAGTTTACATGCTATGTAAAAACAGTTTAGTGTTGTGAAGAGAGCACAAGTCTTCCTTCGTTTTAAAGTTTGAATCACATTTCTATGTGCAAGTATGAGAGAGCTAGGTGATTCTGAAAAAAGATGAAATTTTGTGTTCAAAAAGAAATTCCCATTCATTTCCAATGGAGAATCATGCCTATTTTGTTTTGGGAATAACTTTGGGAAAAATAGGAATTTCAACACCAAAAGTCATAGCACCCATCCCCCGATCGAGCCGCACGTTTTGATGTATATATTGTCGGGGTTTTCTCAAAGCTGCGGGAGGAGTTACGCGCCGAAATATGGCAAAAGAGAATTGTAAAGTAAACACTAGAAAATTCCAGGGAAATTTTGAGTGCCACGGGGCTACTGCCGGGACGAGTACAGCAGAGAGTAGGAACATGCACTAACTCTATGCACGACACTACAGCACTTGACGCTTCACACATACCCTGTATTAGCACACAACATAGTGTGTACAAAGACACACACACACACACACACACACACACACACACACACACACACACACACACACACACACACACACACACACACACACACACACACACACCTGCCTGGCCTGCATTTGAGCAGTAAGAGTGTCAATAACTGATGTTTCCACTCTAACTTTCAAGAAAAATTGACTTCCACTCCTCGTTTGACTGATCATACTTTTAAAAGTTTACATGTTATGTTAAAACAGTTTAGTGTTGTGAAGAGAGCACAAGTTTTCCTTCGTTTTAAAGTTTGAATCACATTTATATGTGCAAGTATGAGAGAGCTAGGTGATTCTGAAAAAAGATGACATTTTGTGTTTAAAAAGAAATTCCCATTCATTTCCAATGGAGGATTATGCCTGTGTTGTTTTGGGAATAACTTTGGGAAAAATAGGAATTTCAACACCAAAAGTCATAGCACCCCTCCCCCGATCGAGCCGCACGTTTTGATGTATATATTGTCGGGGTTTTCTCAAAGCGGCGGGACGAGTTATGCGCCGAAATATGGCAAAAGAGAATTGTAAAGTAAACACTAGAAAATTCCAGGGAAATTTTGAGTGCCACGGGGCTACTGCCGGGACGAGTACAGCAGAGAGTAGCACAGAGAGCACAAGGCAGTAGCAACATGCACTAACTCTAAGCACTACACTACAGCACTTGACGCTTCACACATACCCTGTATTAGCACACAACATAGTGTATACAAACACTCACACACACACACACACACACACACCATACCTGCCTGGCCTGCATTTGAGCAGTAAGAGTGTCAATAACTAATGCTTCCACTCTAACTTTGAAGAAAAAGTGATTTCCACTTCTCGTTTGAATGCTCATAGTTTGAAAAGTTTACATGTTATGTTAAAACAGTTTAGTGTTGTGAAGAGAGCACAAGTTTTCCTCCGTTTTAAAGTTTGAATCACATTTCTATGTGCAAGTATGAGAGAGCTAGGTGATTCTGAAAAAAGATGAAATTTTGTGTTTAAAAAGAAATTCCCATTCATTTCCAATGGAGAATCATGCCTATTTTGTTTTGGGAATAACTTTGGGAAAAATAGGAATTTAAACACCAAAAGTCATAGCACCCCTCCCCCGATCGAGCCGCACGTTTTGATGTATATATTGTCGGGGTTTTCTCAAAACTGTGGGAGGAGTTACGCGCCGAAATTTGGCAAAAGAGAATTGTAAAGTAAACACTAGAAAATTCCAGGGAAATTTTGAGTGCCTCGGGGCTACTGCCGGGACGAGTACAGCAGAGAGTAGCACACAGAGCACAAGGCAGTAGCAACATGCACTAACTCTATGCACGACACTACAGCACTTTACACTTCACATATAATGTTAGCACACTACATAGTGTGTACAAAACACACACACAAAGACACACACACACACACACACCTGCCTGGCCTTCATTTGAGCAGTAAGAGTGTCAATAACTGCCGCTTCCACTCTTAAGTTTGAAGAAAAAGTGATTTCCACTCCTCGTTTGACTGCTCATAGTTTGAAAAGTTTACATGTTATGTTAAAACAGTTTAGTGTTGTGAAGAGAGAACAAGTTGTCCTTCGTTTTAAAGTTTGAATCACATTTCTATGTGCAAGTATAAGAGAGCTAGGTGATTCTGAAAAAAGATGAAATTTTGTGTTCAAAAAGAAATTCCCATTCATTTCCAATGGAGAATCATGCCTATATTGTTTTGGGAATAACTTTGGGAAAAATAGGTATTTCAACACCAAAAGTCATAGCACCCCTCCCCCGATCGAGCCGCACGTTTTGATGTATATATTGTCGGGGTTTTCTCAAAGCTGCGGGAGGAGTTACGCGCCGAAATATGGCAAAAGAGAATTGTTAAGTAAACACTAGAAAATTCCAGGGAAATTTTGAGTGCCACGGGGCTACTGCCGGGACGAGTACACAATTTATTTCCAGTGTTCAAAAGTCACCCTGATCATATAACACTAAGTAACTTTTACTGTGGCAGTATTAAGAACATCTTACTGGTCAGTATCAAGTGTAACAGTAGATGTAAGCAGAGAGTAGCACACAGAGCACAAGGCAGTAGCAACATGCACTAACTAAGCACTACAACACAGTATGTACTCACACACACACACGCAGGCACGCACACACACACACACACCAGCCTGCATTTGAGCAGTAAGACTGTCAGTATAATTCATATGTATATATAGAGAGAGTATCAATACTAGCTCGGCCGCTACCTCAGTTAACTGGTAAAACAGACAGACAGGTAGAATTAGCCAATCACAAAAAGGTAGGTCAGTTCAGCCAATCACAAAAAAGTAGGTCAGTTTCTGCCCAGCAACAGGTTGCCATTGTCAGCTAAGGCCCTGCGGTTGCTACGGCGATTTCAGGATCTGCCTTGAAAAATGTCTCAAAATTCTAAGAATTTGGCTTTTGACAAGGTTCCGAACAATTGTAAACTGTGAGAAAACCGTAACTCCTGTCCAAAAACCGAAAACACCGTGAGAGACACAGAAGCCGGCAGATTCTGACAGTGTTTATTTTATTCAGATATTCCTTAAAATGAGCGAGTAAGCTCAGTGTGAACACAGAGTGAGATTCTTTTGAAAAAAGATGACGATTACATTAGGTTTAATGGGCAGCGAGACAGATATTGCCGCCGGTCTCGGACCCCCCGTTTGAATTGTGTGCAGACCCCGCCTGTCAAAGTCACATTTTATGAATCCCAACACCTATGTCTATATTTTGACAAAAAATTATTTGTCTTCTTTTTACGGTTTGGCCGTGAGCTCGAGTTAAAAATAAAAATGAAGGTTATGCATTACTGCTTCTCACACTCTAGCTAACTGCCGCTTCCACTCTAACTTTGACGAAAAAGTGATTTCCACTCCTCGTTTGACTGCTCATAGTTTGAAAATTTTACATTTTATGTAAAAACAGTTCGGTATTTTTCCAGAGAGGACAAGTTTTCCTCCGTTTTAAAGTTTTAATCACGTTTCTACGTGCACGTATGAGCGAGCTACGTGACTCTGAAAAAAGGTGAAAAAAGGTGAAATTTTTGGGGTTTTTCAAAAAATTCCCATTCATTTCCAATGGAGAAATCTCCCGGTTTTTTGGGAATAACTTTGGGAAACTTTGGAATTTCAACACCAAAAGTCATAGCACCCATCCCCCGATCGAGCCGCACGTTTTGATGTATATATTGTCGGGGTTTTCTCAAAGCTGCGGGAGGAGTTACGCGCCGAAAAACGGCGGAAGAAGATGTAAGAATAAGTATGGAGAAGATTAATAGTTGCCTCGGGGCTTTGCCCCGAGGCCTTCCTCTCCAGCTTCTGGAGTGGAAGGCCTCGGAGCTAGAACCCCGTGGCACTAACTAGAAAATTCCAGGGAAATTTTGAGTGCCACGGGGCTACTGCCGGGACGAGTACAGCAGAGAGTAGGAACATGCACTAACTCTATGCACGACACTACAGCACTTGACGCTTCACACATACCCTGTATTAGCACACAGCATAGTGTGTACAAAGACACACACGCACACACACACACACACACACTCACACACACACACACACACACACACACACACACACACACACCTGCCTGGCCTGCATTTGAGCAGTAAGAGTGTCAATAACTGATGCTTCCACTCTAACTTTCAAGAAAAATTGACTTCCACTCCTCGTTTGACTGATCATACTTTTAAAAGTTTACATGTTATGTTAAAACAGTTTAGTGTTGTGAAGAGAGCACAAGTTTTCCTTCGTTTTAAAGTTTGAATCACATTTCTATGTGCAAGTATGAGAGAGCTAGGTGACTCTGAAAAAAGATGAAATTTTGTGTTTAAAAAGAAATTCCCATTCATTTCCAATGGAGGATTATGCCTGTGTTGTTTTGGGAATAACTTTGGAAAAAATAGGAATTTCAACACCAAAAGTCATAGCACCCCTCCCCCGATCGAGCCGCACGTTTTGATGTATATATTGTCAGGGTTTTCTCAAAGCTGTGGGAGGAGTTACACGCCGAAATATGGCGGAAGAGAATTGTAAAGTAAACACTAGAAAATTCCAGGGAAATTTTGAGTGCCACGGGGCTACTGCCGGGACGAGTACAGGATTTATTTCCAGTGTTCAAAAGTCACCCTGATCATATAACACTAAGTAACTTTTACTGTGGCAGTATTAAGTACATCTTACTGGTCAGTATCAAGTGTAACAGTAGATGTAAGCAGAGAGTAGCACACAGAGCACAAGGCAGTAGCAACATGCACTAACTCTAAGCACTACACTACATCACTTTACACTTCACATATACTCTGTGATAGCACAACACAGTGTGTATTAACACAACACAAACACACACACACACACACACACACACACACACACCTGCCAGGCCTGCATTTGAGCAGTAAGAGTGTCAATAACTGCCGCTTCCACTCTAACTTTGAAGAAAAAGTGATTTCCACTCCTCGTTTGACTGCTCATAGTTTGAAAAGTTTACATGTTATGTTAAAACAGTTTAGTGTTGTGAAGAGAGCACAAGTTTTCCTTCGTTTTAAAGTTTGAATCACATTTCTATGTGCAAGTATGAGAGAGCTAGGTGATTCTGAAAAAAGATGAAATTTTGTGTTCAAAAAAAAATTCCCATTCATTTTCAATGGAGAATCATGACGATTTTGTTTTGGGAATAACTTTGGGAAAAATAGGAATTTCAACACCAAAAGTCATAGCACCCCTCCCCCGATGGAGCCGCACGTTTTGATGTATATATTGTCGGGGTTTTCTCAAAACTGTGGGAGGAGTTACGCGCCGCAATTTGGCAAAAGAGAATTGTAAAGTAAACACTAGAAAATTCCAGGGAAATTTTGAGTGCCACGGGGCTACTGCCGGGACGAGTACAGCAGAGAGTAGCACACAGAGCACAAGGCAGTAGGAACATGCACTAACTCTATGCACGACACTACAGCATACACACACACACACACACACACACACACACACACACACACACACACACACACACACACACACACACACACACCATACCTGCCTGGCCTGCATTTGAGCAGTAAGGCTGTCAATAACTGACGCTTCCACTCTAACTTTGAAGAAAAAGTGATTTCCACTCCTCGTTTGACTGCTCATAGTTTGAAACGTTTACATGTTATGTTAAAACAGTTTAGTGTTTTGGAGAGAGCACAAGTTTTCCTTCGTTTTAAAGTTTGAATCACATTTCTATGTGCAAGTATAAGAGAGCTAGGTGATTTTGAAAAAAGATGAAATTTTGTGTTCAAAAAGAAATTCCCATTCATTTCCAATGGACAATTATGCCTGTTTTGTTTTGGGAATAACTTTGGGAAAAATAGGAATTTCAACACCAAAAGTCATAGCACCCCTCCCCCGATCGAGCCGCACGTTTTGATGTATATATTGTTGGGGTTTTCTCAAAACTGCGGGACGAGTTATGCGCCGAAATATGGCAAAAGAGAATTGTAAAGTAAACACTAGAAAATTCCAGGGAAATTTTGAGTGCCACGGGGCTACTGCCGGGATGAGTACAGCAGAGAGTAGCACACAGAGCACAAGGCAGTAGCAACATGCACTAACTCTATGCACGACACTACAGCACTTTACACTTCACATATAATGTTAGCACACGACATAGTGTGTACAAAACACACACACACATAGACACACACACACACACACACACACACACACCTGCCTGGCCTTCATTTGAGCAGTAAGAGTGTCAATAACTGCCGCTTCCACTCTTAACTTTGAAGAAAAAGTGATTTCCACTCCTCGTTTGACTGCTCATAGTTTGAAAAGTTTACATGTTATGTTAAAACAGTTTAGTGTTGTGAAGAGAGCACAAGTTTTCCTTCGTTTTAAAGTTTGAATCACATTTCTATGTGCAAGTATAAGAGAGCTAGGTGACTCTGAAAAAAGATGAAATTTTGTGTTCAAAAAGAAATTCCCATTCATTCCCAATGGAGAATTATGCCTGTTTTGTTTCGGGAATAACTTTGGGAAAAATTGGAATTTCAACACCAAAAGTCATAGCACCCCTCCCCCGATCGAGCCGCACGTTTTGATGTATATATTGTTGGGGTTTTCTCAAAGCTGTGGGAGGAGTTACGCGCCGAAATATGGCAAAAGAGAATTGTAAAGTAAACACTAGAAAATTCCAGAGAAATTTTGAGTGCCACGGGGCTACTGCAGGGACGAGTACATGATTTATTTCCAGTGTTCAAAAGTCACCCTGATCATATAACACTAAGTAACTTTTACTGTGGCAGTATTAAGTACATCTTACTGGTCAGTATCAAGTGTAACAGTAGCACACAGAGCACAAGGCAGTAGCAACATGCACTAACTCTATGCACGACACTACAGCATTTGACGCTTCACACATACCCTGTATTAGCACATAATATAGTGTGTACAAACACTCACACACAAAGACACACAAAGACACACACACACACACACACACACCATACCTGCCTGGCCTGCATTTGAGCAGTAAGACTGTCAATAACTGACGCTTCCACTCTAACTTTGAAGAAAAAGTGATTTCCACTCCTTGTTTGAATGCTCATAGTTTGAAAAGTTTACATGTTATGGAAAAACAGTTTAGTGTTGTGAAGCGAGAACAAGTTGTCCTTCGTTTTAAAGTTTGAATCACAATTCTATGTGCAAGTATAAGAGAGCTAGGTGACTCTGAAAAAAGATGAAATTTTGTGTTCAAAAAGAAATTCCCATTCATTTCCAATGGAGAATTATGCCTGTTTTGTTTTGGGAATAACTTTGGGAAAAATTGGAATTTCAACACCAAAAGTCATAGCACCCCTCCCCCGATCGAGCCGCATGTTTTGATGTATATATTGTTGGGGTTTTCTCAAAGCTGCGGGAGGAGTTACGCGCCGAAATATGGCAAAAGAGAATTGTAAAGTAAACACTAGAAAATTCCAGGGAAATTTTGAGTGCCACGGGGCTACTGCCGGGACGAGTACAGCAAAGAGTAGAACACAGAGCACAAGGCAGTAGGAACATGCACTAACTCGACATGCACGACACTACAGCACACACACACACACACACACACACACACACACACACACACCATACCTGCCTGGCCTGCATTCGAGCAGTAAGAGTGTCAATAACTGACACTTCCACTCTAACTTTGAAGAAAAAGTGATTTCCACTCCTCGTTTGACTGCTCATAGTTTGAAAAGTTTACATGCTATGTAAAAACAGTTTAGTGTTGTGAAGAGAGCACAAGTCTTCCTTCGTTTTAAAGTTTGAATCACATTTCTATGTGCAAGTATGAGAGAGCTAGGTGATTCTGAAAAAAGATGAAATTTTGTGTTCAAAAAGAAATTCCCATTCATTTCCAATGGAGAATCATGCCTATTTTGTTTTGGGAATAACTTTGGGAAACTTTGGAATTTCAACACCAAAAGTCATAGCACCCCTCCCCCGATTGAGCCGCACGTTTTGATGTATATATTGTTGGGGTTTTCTCAAAACTGCGGGACGAGTTATGCGCCGAAATATGGCAAAAGAGAATTGTAAAGTAAACACTAGAAAATTCCAGGGAAATTTTGAGTGCCACGGGGCTACTGCCGGGATGAGTACAGCAGAGAGTAGCACACAGAGCACAAGGCAGTAGCAACATGCACTAACTCTATGCACGACACTACAGCACTTTACACTTCACATATAATGTTAGCACACGACATAGTGTGTACAAAACACACACACACATAGACACACACACACACACACACACACACACACCTGCCTGGCCTTCATTTGAGCAGTAAGAGTGTCAATAACTGCCGCTTCCACTCTTAACTTTGAAGAAAAAGTGATTTCCACTCCTCGTTTGACTGCTCATAGTTTGAAAAGTTTACATGTTATGTTAAAACAGTTTAGTGTTGTGAAGAGAGCACAAGTTTTCCTTCGTTTTAAAGTTTGAATCACATTTCTATGTGCAAGTATAAGAGAGCTAGGTGACTCTGAAAAAAGATGAAATTTTGTGTTCAAAAAGAAATTCCCATTCATTCCCAATGGAGAATTATGCCTGTTTTGTTTCGGGAATAACTTTGGGAAAAATTGGAATTTCAACACCAAAAGTCATAGCACCCCTCCCCCGATCGAGCCGCACGTTTTGATGTATATATTGTTGGGGTTTTCTCAAAGCTGTGGGAGGAGTTACGCGCCGAAATATGGCAAAAGAGAATTGTAAAGTAAACACTAGAAAATTCCAGAGAAATTTTGAGTGCCACGGGGCTACTGCAGGGACGAGTACATGATTTATTTCCAGTGTTCAAAAGTCACCCTGATCATATAACACTAAGTAACTTTTACTGTGGCAGTATTAAGTACATCTTACTGGTCAGTATCAAGTGTAACAGTAGCACACAGAGCACAAGGCAGTAGCAACATGCACTAACTCTATGCACGACACTACAGCATTTGACGCTTCACACATACCCTGTATTAGCACATAATATAGTGTGTACAAACACTCACACACAAAGACACACAAAGACACACACACACACACACACACACCATACCTGCCTGGCCTGCATTTGAGCAGTAAGACTGTCAATAACTGACGCTTCCACTCTAACTTTGAAGAAAAAGTGATTTCCACTCCTTGTTTGAATGCTCATAGTTTGAAAAGTTTACATGTTATGGAAAAACAGTTTAGTGTTGTGAAGCGAGAACAAGTTGTCCTTCGTTTTAAAGTTTGAATCACAATTCTATGTGCAAGTATAAGAGAGCTAGGTGACTCTGAAAAAAGATGAAATTTTGTGTTCAAAAAGAAATTCCCATTCATTTCCAATGGAGAATTATGCCTGTTTTGTTTTGGGAATAACTTTGGGAAAAATTGGAATTTCAACACCAAAAGTCATAGCACCCCTCCCCCGATCGAGCCGCATGTTTTGATGTATATATTGTTGGGGTTTTCTCAAAGCTGCGGGAGGAGTTACGCGCCGAAATATGGCAAAAGAGAATTGTAAAGTAAACACTAGAAAATTCCAGGGAAATTTTGAGTGCCACGGGGCTACTGCCGGGACGAGTACAGCAAAGAGTAGAACACAGAGCACAAGGCAGTAGGAACATGCACTAACTCGACATGCACGACACTACAGCACACACACACACACACACACACACACACACACACACACACACACACCATACCTGCCTGGCCTGCATTCGAGCAGTAAGAGTGTCAATAACTGACACTTCCACTCTAACTTTGAAGAAAAAGTGATTTCCACTCCTCGTTTGACTGCTCATAGTTTGAAAAGTTTACATGCTATGTAAAAACAGTTTAGTGTTGTGAAGAGAGCACAAGTCTTCCTTCGTTTTAAAGTTTGAATCACATTTCTATGTGCAAGTATGAGAGAGCTAGGTGATTCTGAAAAAAGATGAAATTTTGTGTTCAAAAAGAAATTCCCATTCATTTCCAATGGAGAATCATGCCTATTTTGTTTTGGGAATAACTTTGGGAAACTTTGGAATTTCAACACCAAAAGTCATAGCACCCCTCCCCCGATTGAGCCGCACGTTTTGATGTATATATTGTTGGGGTTTTCTCAAAGCTGCGGGACGAGTTATGCGCCGAAATATGGCAAAAGAGAATTGTAAAGTAAACACTAGAAAATTCCAGGGAAATTTTGAGTGCCACGGGGCTACTGCCGGGACGAGTACAGCAGAGAGTAGCACACAGAGCACAAGGCTGTAGCAACATGCACTAACTCTATGCACGACACTACAGCACTTGACGCTTCACACATACCCTGTATTAGCACACAACATAGTGTATACAAACAGTCACACACAGACACACACACACACACACCTGCCTGGCCTGCATTTGAGCAGTAAGAGTGTCAATAACTAATGCTTCCACTCTAACTTTGAAGAAAAAGTGATTTCCACTCCTCCTTTGAATGCTCATAGTTTGAAAAGTTTACATGTTATGGAAAAACAGTTTAGTGTTGTGAAGAGAGAACAAGTTGTCCTTCGTTTTAAAGTTTGAATCACATTTCCATGTGCAAGTATAAGAGAGCTAGGTGACTCTGAAAAAAGATGAAATTTTGTGTTCAAAAAGAAATTCCCATTCATTTCCAATGGAGAATTATGCCTGTTTTGTTTTGGGAATAACTTTGGGAAAAATTGCAATTTCAACACCAAAAGTCATAGCACCCCTCCCCCGATCGAGCCGAACGTTTTGATGTATATATTGTTGGGGTTTTCTCAAAGCTGCGGGACGAGTTACGCGCCGAAATATGGCAAGTACATGAGTACATGATTTATTTCCAGTGTTCAAAAGTCACCCTGATCATATAACACTAAGTAACTTTTACTGTGGCAGTATTAAGTACATCTTACTGGTCAGTATCAAGTGTAACAGTAGATGTAAGCAGAGAGTAGCACACAGAGCACAAGGCAGTAGCAACATGCACTAACTCTAATCACTACAACACAGTGTGTACACACACACACACACACACACACACACACACACACACACACACACACACACCAGCCTGCATTTGAGCAGTAAGACTGTCAGTATAATTCATATGTATATATAGAGAGAGAGTATCAATACTAGCTCGGCTGCTACCCCAGTTAACTGGCAAAACAGACAGACAGGTAGAATTAGCCAATCACAAAAAGGTAGATCAGTTTAGCCAATCACAAAAAAGTAGGTCAGATTCTGCCCAGCAACAGGTTGCCAAGGTCAGCTAAGGCCCTGCGGTTGCTACGGCGATTTCAGGATCTGCCTTGAAAAATGTCTCAACATTCTAAAGGATTTGGCTTCTGACAAGGTTCCGAACAATTGCAAACTGTGAGAAAACCGTAACTCCTGTCCAAAAACCGAAAACACCGTGAGAGACACAGAAGCCGGCAGATTCTGACAGTGTTTATTTTATTCACATATTCCTTAAAATGAGCGAGTAAGCTCAGTGTGAACACAGAGTGAGATTCATTTGAAAAGAGAAGACGATTACATTAGGTTTAATGGGGAGCGAGACAGGGATTGCCGCCGGTCTCGGCCCCCCCGTTTAAATTTTGTGCAGACTCCGCCTGTCAACTTCACATTTTATGAATCCAGACACCTATGTCTATATTTTGACCAAAAATTATTTGTCTCCTTTTTACGGTTTGGCCGTGAGCTCGAGTTAAAAATAAAAATGAAGGTTATGCATTACTGCTTCTCACACTCTAGCTAACTGCCGCTTCCACTCTAACTTTGACGAAAAAGTGATTTCCACTCCTCGTTTGACTGCTCATAGTTTGAAAAGTTTACATTTTATGTCAAAATAGTTTGGTATTTTTCCAGAGAGGACAAGTTTTCCTCCGTTTTAAAGTTTGAATCACGTTTCTACATGCACGTATGAGCGAGCTAGGTGATTCTGAAAAAAGGTGAAAAAAGGCGAAATTTTTGGGGGTTTTCAAAAAATTCCCATTCATTTCCAATGGAGAAATCTCCCGGTTTTTTGGGAATAACTTTGGGAAAAATTGGAATTTCAACACCAAAAGTCATAGCACCCCTCCCCCGATCGAGCCGCACGTTTTGATGTATATATTGTCGGGGTTTTCTCAAAGCTGCGGGAGGAGTTACGCGCCGAAAAACGGCGGAAGAAGATGTAAGAATAATAAGTATGGAGAAGATTAATAGTTGCCTCGGGGCTTAGCCCCGAGGCATTCCTCTCCAGCTTCTGGAGTGGAATGCCTCGGAGCTAGAACCCCGTGGCACTAACTAGAAAATTCCAGGGAAATTTTGAGTGCCACGGGGCTACTGCCGGGATGAGTACAGCAGAGAGTAGCACACAGAGCACAAGGCAGTAGGAACATGCATTAACTCTGTGCCCGACACTACAGCATTTGACGCTTCACACATACCCTGTATTAGCACACAACATAGTGTGTACAAACACTCACACACAAAGACACACACAAAGACACACACATACCTGCCTGGCCTGCATTTGAGCAGTAACACTGTCAATAACTGACGCTTCCACTCTAACTTTGAAAAAAAAAGTGATTTCCACTCCTCGTTTGACTGCTCATAGTTTGAAAAGTTTACATGTTATGTAAAAACAGTTTAGTGTTTTGGAGAGCGCACAAGTTTTCCTCCGTTTTAAAGTTTGAATCACATTTCTATGTGCAAGTATGAGAGAGTGTTGGAATTATTGTATATAAGTTATCTCATATTTACCCCTTTCTATAATCATTCAACTTTATAGTATACAAGCATGCTGTTTTAAAGTTGTTTTTCAGGGCCTTTGACAAACTTGTGACCCTGCTCAGGAAGTCCTGGAAGTGTGTGACCATCATGGATCAACTTGTGACTCTGATCAGAAAATCTTTAAACTGTGTGTGACCGACTTGTGACCCCCAACCTTTAGCAACACTATGTAAATTAGGGACTCCCTGACACCAAATAAAAGAAAGGGTTCGGCAAGGTTTGCTCAGAACGGGTTGGAGATTGAAACTGAGCAGATCTCTGGCGTTCTCCTTGCAAGTAGAAACTCTAATCCTGTTGTCTTCTCTCCTTTGTTTGATATTTTAAGTGTTTTAGGTTGCCTGAACCTGACATTAACTTGGTCCTTCGAGAGCCGGATACCAACAGACTTAAGGATCCCAGCAGGCTGGTAGACCCCAGGAAGACCGTGGCCACGGCAAATTATAAAGATCCTTTTCCAGGACTGGTTTTTTGCCCGCCTGTTGGGATCTGAAGGTTGACGGTAGTCCGAGAGGAGAAAGACAACAGTGGTGAGTTAGAGTTTGTTAAACACAAGCGATTGACTGAGGGTCTTTGCGCGTTGTGATAAAAACCCTGAGAATACTAGTCACTATCAGGTAAACGAGGGACGACGGAGTCCGACAAATTCCGTGTAAAGTGAAATAGGCCTAGTGGACAACGGTGTCCTGTAAGACTCAGTGAAACGTACGTGAGTGAATGAGAGTGTGAGTGGAAATGAAATACCTTGTATCTTCATTTCATACCAAAATAGTAGGATTGTAAACAGCAAACCTCTTGTGGATGCAAAGGCAAGAATTCTCCACTCGAAAGAGTTGAAGTGAGAATTACCACAACAGGAAATTTTCTTGCTGTCCTACTAACAAGAAACCAGTTCTTAGAACACCCTAGGTGTTGAATAACTGGACTAAAATTACTAAAATGGGGAAGAAGTGAGTAAACTAAAAAATAAAGTAAGAAATAGACTCAAAAGATTGGAAATATGTTGAAACCCAGGATCCTGGTAAAATTAAGGACGTACGGATAGAGATACTAAGAGAAGCAACTAAAAGATACTAAAATGTAATAAATATCAAAACTTGGGGAGACGTCCCTAGAACATAGAAAATAGAGAAGTATAATCTTTGTACAAAGTAATGAGTATACGTAAGGAAGGAGAATAATATAATAATGAAATAAACTAGTTGGAAATTGTTAAAACTCAGTAATGAGATATATATATATATTTTTTTTTAAGAAATAAGCCTGTCAAGAAAAGTACAAATAGGAAGTTACCATGTAAAAGTAAGAATTAAGAAAGCATAAAGTAGAGTGAGGGTAAGTAGGAGTGTAGGCAAAGATGCCCGAAGGAGTATTGTGTTGTTGGCGTTGCAGTAAAAAAGGACACTTAACTAGAAAATGTCCATTGAAGAAATAGACGAGAAAAAATAGTTGAAGTTTCAAAGAAAAGAGGATGATGAAACAGGGCCAGTTAAGTGAAGGGAAGTTAGAGATAAGGAAGAAGGTGAAGATGTACAGCAGATTTGGATGACTGTGTTGGGGCCTGATTGGCATTATGTGAGAGGGGATTGGAGTCCCCTAAATAACAATAATGTGGTGTTGGCACATGCTGATAGTGAATTGACTACTCGGGTAAGACGCCTTATTGATATAGTTACTCAACGCTTTAGGCAAAGAGCAAATTATGTGGAGATAGGGAGAAGGAGGAGCAAGAAGAGGAGGAGCAGGAAGGGGAGATTATAGACAGAACAGAAACCCTTTCTGTTGTTGGAGACGCAGTAAAGAAGCCAAAGATTGTCCAGAAAGAAAGTATAATTCAGCCTGACTAGGCCAGGGATGGCAGGCAAAGTGTTATCAGGAGAGTGAACAGGATAAGATAAATGGAGACCTTTTAAATTTACAAGATTTACTCTCAATGGATGATGTGAAACCTGAAGTAAGATTGTTGGTAAATGGAAAATTTATTACGTTTTTGTGTGACACAGGAGCTTGCAGAACTACCTGTAGGGAAGGTGTACCACAGGTTAAAATTAATGGCAATGTTGTAGTAGTAAGATCTGCGAGCGGGAAGTTAACTGAAGTTGAAGAATCTGAGCCAGTGTGGCTATGAGATCCAGATGGCTCGTTTTGCCGTCTATCAAAATCTGATGTTTGCAGAATGTCCAGTTAACCTCCTTGGGAGAGATGGGTTGTTGTTATTAGGATTGGCTTTGGTGCCTACGTAAGAAGGGCGAATTGTAGTTAAAAGAAAAGCAGAACTACAGAAGGGAGACTTTTTCCTTCTCACGAGGGATAGGATTACCACACTATTTCTATTCCCTTGATCTTCCTAATAAACCACCCCATGAGACCGCAGATGCTAAAGTATTTACTGTAGTGGATATCAGTAATGCGTTTTTCTCTGTACCTATAGATAAAGATAGTCAATATTGGTTTGCATTTACCTTTGGAGGCCAAAGATACACTTAGACTAGATTGCCTCAAGGTTATTGTGAAAGTCCAACTATCTATTCTCAAGTAATGAGTGCAAGCATGGCTAAGTTTCAACCCCTAAGGGGAAGTCAAGTTTTAATATATGTAGATGACGTGTTATTAGCCTCCCCTGATTTGAAAACATGTAAAGAAGACACTTTAGCTTTATTAAAGTATTTGGCTGAAGAAGGCCATAAAGTAAGCAAAAGTAAACTCCAAATGTGTAAAATGCAAGTTAAATATTTAGGAAGAACAATAATGGAAGATAGAAAGATTGCAATTCTCCAAGCTCCAAAACCCTTAATAGAAAAGCAGATGATGTCATTTCTGGGGTTGACAAACTATTGCAGAAATTGGGTACCAAACTATGCTGAAATAACGGCACCGTTAAATAAATTGATGTATGAAGAAGACCTTAAAATGACATCTTAGCTAAAATGGACTGAAGAAGCTGAAAAAGCTTTCTGTGAAGTAAAACAAGTGTTAGTGTCCAGTACAGCACTAGCATTGCCAGACTATAACAAACCATTCATTCAGATGGTTGACTGTAAAGGTCATTTTATGACCTCTGTATTGGCACAACAATATGGAGATAAGATGAAGCCTATAGCTTATTTTTCATCAAAGCTAGGTAGTGTAGCTTGTGCACTATCACATTGTGTAAGAGCAGTGATAGCAGCATCCATGGCTGTGGAAGCAAGTACAATTAAAGCTGCAAGCAGCGATGATCGGGCCCAAGCCCCCCCACGCACCGCCCCGTACGCGCATGTCGGTGCATGCTGCAGTCACACGGCAGACCCAGCGGGCACGTAGACGTCTTGGCACCCGGGCTCCTAATGAACATTGTGTGATGGGGCTAAGTCACATTGCATGTGTCCACTACGTGGCGCTAGAGATCACCCACCAATTATATGTCATGTTGCAGTGTGTGATGTGGAGAACACATCCTGTAAATTTCATGTAAATCGGATAATGTTTGTCATATGAGGCTGATTTCCTGTGTCCAGTAGGTGGCGCTGTGTATTTGACGCAATATTGATGTATAGATGTGTTCAGGGCGGGACCCTCTACATGTGTGATCAATTTGGTGTCGATCAAACAATGTCTGTAGGAGTTATAAGGACTTCCTGCTTCATGGCGAAGCATCAAAATTGTTTGCACAGCCACGCCCAACAGGAAGAAGTCATAAAAAAGCTTTTGATAACTTGTCATCTCCAATGTCTCAAGATGACTCTGTGTGAATTTGAAGTGGATGGGATGAAATCCCTAGGACTAGTTTGTTCAAATATGAGGCCTGGAAATGACCAAAAAACTCAGCAAAATATAGCATTTTTCCCAAGATGGCCGACTTCCTGTTGGACTTAGGGTATGGGTCCAAATGGCGTTTTTGTGCGTCTGGAGATGATACATAAACCTACCGAATTTTATTCTTCTATGTCAATCGGGAAGTCTGAGGTTCAATTTTGAAATATTCAAGGGGGCGCTATTGAGCCGTTTAGTCACGCCCATCCCATTGAAGTATATAGGATGTTAAATGACCCCACTCCAGACGTGTGTGTTGAGTTACATTACCGTGGACGCATCCTTTGCCTCTGAAAACTGTAATCGTATTTTCATGGCGTTGAATGTGTTGTCATGGCAACGGTATTTGATGATGGGTCATGAGTTGCAGAATGTAACATCACCAAGGTCTTATGTCTCAGCTGAGTTACTTTCAGGTACAAATACTTAAGATTATGGGAGTAATCAGTGAAAGACTGAAGCAAGTGACTTCCTGTTGCCAGTAGGTGGCGCTATGACTGTCACTAAATATGAAACTGTACATGTGTTCAGACCGGGACACTGAACAAGCATATTAAATGTGGAAAAGCTGAGACCATGTGGAGTCAAGTTATGAGGGTTTGAAATGTCATGGCGAAGGATCGAATGGTGAAGGAAATTGTCGGCGCCGCCACGGCCAAACCGGATCCCTAATCAGAAAGTTTTTGATAACTTTTCATCTCCAATGTCTCAAGATGTTTCTGAGTGAATTTGAAGTCGGTCGGATTAAATCTGTAGGACGAGTTCGCTCAAATGCGAGGCGTGTAAATCGCCAAAATCGCTGCAAAAACGCAGATTCGATAGAAAATGGCCGACTTCCTGTAGGAGTGAGGGTATGGGTCCAAGAGACTTTTTTGTGCGTCTTTACATGATACATATGTGTACCGAATTTCGTTTGTCTAGGACAATCTCAGGGGTGGGGCTCGCTTTTTTAAATTTTCTAGGGGGCGCTACAGAGCCATTTTGCCACAGCCGTTTTGGCGGACCTTAAAATATCAAATTTTTCGCCGGGCCGAACAGGATTGCACATTTTGGTGACTTTTTGGGCACGTTTAGGGGGGCAAAAACGCGTTTGTTAAGGCAGAACGATAATAATAATTAAAACTGCAAGCAGTGATGAACGGGCCCTCGCGCCCCCACGCACCGCGCCGTACGCGCATGCCGGTGCGTGCTGCAGTCACACGGCAGACACAGCGGGCACGTAGGAGTCTTGGCACCCGGGCTCGTAATGAACACTGTGTGATGGGGCTAAGTCACATTGCATGTGTCCACTAGGTGGCGCTAGAGATCACCCACCAATTACATGTCATGTTGCAGTGTGTGATGTAGAGAACACATCCTCTAAATTTCATGTAAATCGGATAATGTTTGTCATATGAGGCTGACTTCCTGTGTCCAGTAGGTGGCGCTGTGTATATGAAGCAGTATTGATGCATAGATGTGTTCAGGGCGGGACCCTCTACATGCGTGAGCAATTTGGTGTAGGTGGGACAATGTCTGTAGGAGTTATAAGGACTTCCTGCTTCATGGCGAAGCATCGAAATTGTTTGCACAGCCACGCCCAACAGGAAGAAGTCATAAAAAAGCTTTTGATAACTTGTCATCTCCAATGTCTCAAGATGACTCTGTGTGAATTTGAAGTGGATGGGATGAAATCTCTAGGACTAGTGCGTTCAAATATGAGGCCTGGAAATGACCACAAAACTCACCAAAATTGAGCATTTTTCCCAAGATGGCCGACTTCCTGTTGGACTTAGGGTATGGGTCCAAATGGCGTTTTTGTGCGTCTGGAGATGATACATAAACCTACCGAGTTTCATTCTTCTACGTCAATCGGGAAGGCTGAGGTTCAATTTTGAAATATTCAAGGGGGCGCTATTGAGCCGTTTAGTCACGCCCATCCCATTGAAGTATATAGGATGTTAAATGACCCCACTCCAGACGTGTGTGTTGAGTTTCGTTACCGTGGAGGCATCCTTTGCCCCTGAAAACTGTAATCGTATTTTCATGGCGTTGAATGTGTTGTCATGGCAACGGTATTTGATGATGGGTCATGAGTTGCAGAATGTAGCATCACCAAGGTCTCATGTCTCAGCTGAGTCAATTTCAGGTGGAAATACTTAAGATTATGGGAGTAATTAATGAACAAATGACGCAAGTGACTTCCTGTTGCCAGTAGGGGGCGCTATGACTGGTACTAAATATGAGACTGTACATGTGTTCAGATCAGGACGCTGAACAAGTATATTAAATTTGGAAAAGCTGAGACCATGTGGAGTCAAGTTATGAGGGTTTGAAATTTCATGGCGAAGCATCGAAATTCGCCGCGTCACCACGGCAACCAGGAATGACCGGCGAAAAAGCTTTTGATAACTTTTCATCTCCAATGTCTCAAGATGACTCTGTGTGAATTTGAAGTGGATGAGATGAAATCTCTAGGACTAGTTCGTTAAAGTACGAGGAGTGGAATACGCCAAAATCGCACATATTTTTCAAAATGGCCGACTTCCTGTTGGAGTGACGTCATGGGCCCCAGTGACTTTTTTGTGCGTCTGGACATGATACATATATATACCAAATTTCGTTCATGTACGTCAATCTCTCACATTTTTATATTCAATAGGGGGCGCTAGAGAGCCATTTTGTCACGCCCATTTCTGCAAACCATAAAATATCAAAATTTTCGCCGGGTCTGGCTTGCGTGCAAACTTTGGTGACTTTTCGCGCACGTTCAGGGGGGCAAAAAGGGCGTTGTTTTGGGAGAAGAAGAAGAATAATAATCATGGCAAAAACAATAGGGCTTCGCGCTGGTCAGCGCTCGGGCCCTAATAATCTTGACGATTACAATAGGGCCTTCGCACTGGTAGTGCTTGGGCCCTAATTACCAAGAAAAATAGCAGTATGCAAATGTGCAGCACACACATCTGGTACTGATAAAGTTTCTCTAGGCAATGCATTTGCAGATAAAACCGCGAAAGCAGCTGCAGCTGGTCAAGTCAATATATTGACCTTAGAAGAACAAACTAATTTAGACGATACCATGCTAAAAGACATGCAACAACAAAGTCCACAATTTGAAAAAAGCATTTGGGAAAAGAATGGAGCTAAATTACAAAATGACATCTATGTATGACCAAATAATAAACCTGTCCTAGAACCTCTAGAAATGGGCAGCAATATTGAGCCATGGTGTAAACACATGTCTCAACAGGAGGGATTGTAGGACAGATACATCAATACTTTACCACTTATGGATTCAACTCTTATTAAAAAAATTTTGTAGAGCATGTTTGACCTGTGCTAAACAAAATCCACAAGGTAATTTGAGACTACGTAGAGGGCGTTTCCCAACACCTCAGTATCCGTTTCAAATTATCCATATGGACTTTATAGAGTTAAACCAAAGTGAAGGGAAAAAGTATTGTTTAGATGCATTTTCAAAATGGATTGAACTTTTCCCAACCAAGAATCCAGACGCTTTGACGGTGGCAAAAGCACTGTAAGGATATTATTCCCAGGTATGGGATTCCTGAGAAGATATATAGTGATAATGGGACCCATTTCGTTAACCAAGTGGTTAAAGATTGGTGTAATGTTCCACATAGATTTAAAAAATCATTGTGCATACCACCCTCAAAGTGCAGGATTAGTAGAAAGGATGAATGGAACAATTAAGAATAGACTGAAGAAATGTATGGAGGAAACAGGCAGATTATGGACACAATGTTTAGACCTGGTAAAACTGTATATTAACATTACAAGCACTACTGGGTTGACACCATATGAAACATTATTTGGAAGACCTTATAGGTTACCTCAATTTAAGAATCAATGGGAAATAGATGAAGAGGCTAATCTAGCTGACTACATGAGAAACATGCTGGGAAAACAAAAACAGAAACAAACTGATGAAAATTCTTCTGTTTCCCAGCAGGAAATCCAATTAGTGGAACCAGGAGATTGGGTGCTAATAAGAAGCATAAAAAAGAATCACTGGCACTCACCAAAGTGGAAAGGGCTGTATCAGGTACTAATAATAACCCCACAGCATTAAAAATAGCAGAAAGATCAACTTGGATCCATTTAACATATTGCAAAA
Organism: Scomber japonicus; assembly: GCF_027409825.1. Classification (NCBI taxonomy): domain Eukaryota; kingdom Metazoa; phylum Chordata; class Actinopteri; order Scombriformes; family Scombridae; genus Scomber; species Scomber japonicus. The sequence goes on along the minus strand of NC_070583.1, from coordinate 2,859,204 downwards.
AGATCATTTCGACTGAAGACTCCGACAGGGGAGGTGAGCCAAAGACAGATAATAGGGTGGACCTGGACATTTAGAGTTCAGGTACACCTGAAAGTCAGTGAAGATCTTACAAGCCACCAAACCTAGTAGAGGAGGTCTTTCGGTCAAAATGACTCCAAGATGGTCTGGTACTGAAATATCAGTCTGATAAATCTGAGTGTCAATCCATAAATCTGTGGGCATATTCCAGTGAAAGAGATCCTGAATTTAGTGCAGTTCTATGTTATGGAAGCCAAACTAAACCTAAAATGCCAAAAAGAACCTACAAGAAAGGAGGACAAATTCTGATGGCAAATAATGTGACAGTGGATGGATGGTTCCAAGTCACAACAGGTGTTTCTGGAAATAATAATAATTGGTTGTTAATGGTAGAACAAGCTGCCAATATGACTAAGACTGATTGTGTAGTTTGCATGGGACCAAGACTGCTTTTGCAAATTGTCCCGGCAGTGATACCACAGGAGTGTGTGTGAGTGTGTTATAGACTTTATGAATAACACAAACCCCAGTAAAAATTGTAGTATTTGGGATTCATTTTTTCCGGTCACAGTGGCAGAAAAGGAAAAGCCGTTGTTCTTCAAGAAAGTAGCTAGAGGTAATTTTTACGTGCATTAAAATGGAAATAGGAGATGTTTTTAGGAGAGGAAACCCCCTAGGTAATCTTACTGTAACCTCATGCAGAAAACATATAAGAGTAAATACAAATGGTTCTAAACCTAATGATTTCAAACCAGTGTCTCGAGGAGACATTTGGTGGTGGTGTGGGGACGAAAGACTTTTTGACAGATTGCCTAGAAATGTGACTGGATATTGTGCATTAGTGACATTACTGTTACCAGTTTCAGTACTTCCTATGACGACTGAGGGACTGATCACTGAATCAGTTAAATTTGTGTCACAACAGTGGTTTCATAAGAAAAGATCCACTGTTTGGTTGACAGACAAAGATCCAACTTACATTGATGCTATCGGTGTTCCTCGTGGTGTACCTAGTGTATATAAATTGGCTGATCAAGTTGCGGCAGGATTTGAGTCCACCCTCTGTTGGTGGTGTACCATAAATAAAAACGTAGACAGGATTAACTACATTTATTACAATGTTCAAAAACTAGGAAATTGGACCCAGAGCTGATTTGAAGCTGTACATGGCCAACTGGCAGCTACTTCCCCTATGGCTTTTCAGAATAGAATAGCGCTGGATATGCTGTTGAAAAAAAAAAAGGTGGTGTATGTGCAATTTTTGGGGAAAAGTGTTGTACTTTTATCCCCAACAATACGGCTGCTGATGGCAGTCTGACTAAGGCCATTGAGGGCCTGCGTTCACTGAATGGTAAAATGAAAGACCATTCCGGTGTTGACACCACCTTGTGGGATTCATGGATGAATGCCTTTGGGAAGTACAGAGCTCTGGTATTTTCTGTCCTAGTCTCAATTGCAGTTTTTGCAGCAATTTTGACTTTGTGTGGCTGTTGTTGTATTTCCTGTCTCCGTGCGTTAATTAATAGACTAATCACTACTGCCATTACACCCGTGGATAGTCGATATGCTCAGATGTATCCTTTGCTTGGACATGATGATAATGATAATAATGATCTTGAGGATAATCTACCTGATCTGTTCCCGATTTCGTCTAATGTTGATTCTGATTGGTAAACAGTAAAAAGAAAAACAAATAAATCTGAGTGTAAACCTGTTTGTTCTCATAAAAATGATATTACAACTGAACATCTTTTGAATTGGTTGATATAAGTGAAATGAGAAGATGAGTAAATATGTGATAAACAGGAGGGAAATGTTGGAATTATTGTATATAAGTTATCTCATATTTACCCCTTTCTATAATCATTCAACTTTATAGTATACAAGCATGCTGTTTTAAAGTTGTTTTTCAGGGCCTTTGACAAACTTGTGACCCTGCTCAGGAAGTCCTGGAAGTGTGTGACCATCATGGATCAACTTGTGACTCTGATCAGAAAATCTTTAAACTGTGTGTGACCGACTTGTGACCCCCAACCTTTAGCAACACTATGTAAATTAGGGACTCCCTGACACCAAATAAAAGAAAGGGTTCGGCAAGGTTTGCTCAGAACGGGTTGGAGATTGAAACTGAGCAGATCTCTGGCGTTCTCCTTGCAAGTAGAAACTCTAATCCTGTTGTCTTCTCTCCTTTGTTTGATATTTTAAGTGTTTTAGGTTGCCTGAACCTGACAGAGAGCTAGGTGATTCTGAAAAAAGATGAAATTTTGTGTTCAAAAAGAAATTCCCATTCATTTCCAATGGAGAATCATGCCTATTTTGTTTTGGGAATAACTTTGGGAAAAATTGGAATTTCAACACCAAAAGTCATAGCACCCCTCCCCTGATCAAGCCGCAGGTTTTGATGTATATATTGTCGGGGTTTTCTCAAAACTGTGGGAGGAGTTACGCGCCGAAATTTGGCAAAAGAGAATTGTAAAGTAAACACGAGTGCAGCAGAGACTAGCACACAGAGCACAAGGCAGTAGCAACATGCACTAACTCTATGCACGACACTACAGCACTTGTATAGTGTGTACAAACACACACACACACACACACACACATACCTGCCTGGCCTGCATTTGAGCAGTAAGTGTGTCAATAACTGACACTTCCACTCTAACGTTCAAGAAAAAGTGATTTCCACTCCTCGTTTGACTGCTCATACTTTTAAAAGTTTACATGTTATGTTAAAACAGTTTAGTGTTGTGAAGAGAGAACAAGTTTTCCTTCGTTTTAAAGTTTGAATCACATTTCTATGTGCAGGTATGAGAGAGCTAGTTGACTTCGAAAAAAGATGAAATTTTGTGTTTAAAAAGAAATTCCCATTCATTTCTAATGGAGGATTATGCCTGTTTTGTTTTGGGAATAACTTTGGGAAAAATTGGAATTTCAACACCAAAAGTCATAGCACCTCTTTCCCGATCGAGCCGCACGTTTTGATGTATATATTGTCGGGGTTTTCTCAAAACTGTGGGAAGAGTTACGCGCCGAAATTTGGCAAAAGAGAATTGTAAAGTAAACACTAGAAAATTCCAGGGAAATTTTGAGTGCCACGGGGCTACTGCCGGGACGATTACACAATTTATTTCCAGTCTTCAAAAGTCACCCTGATCATATAACACTAAGTAACTTTTACTGTGGCAGTATTAAGTACATCTTACTAGTCAGTATCAAGTGTAACAGTAGATGTAAGCAGAGAGTAGCACACAGAGCACAAGGCAGTAGCAACATGCACTAACTCTATGCACGACACTACAGCACTTGACGCTTCACACATACCCTGTATTAGCACACAACATAGTGTATACAAACACTCACACACAGACACACACACACACACATACCTGCCTGGCCTGCATTTGAGCAGTAAGAGTGTCAATAACTAATGCTTCCACTCTAACTTTGAAGAAAAAGTGATTTCCACTCCTCCTTTGAATGCTCATAGTTTGAAAAGTTTACATGTTATGAAAAAACAGTTTAGTGTTGTGAAGAGAGAACAAGTTGTCCTTCGTTTTAAAGTTTGAATCACATTTCTATGTGCAAGTATGAGAGAGCTAGGTGATTCTGAAAAAAAATGAAATTTTGTGTTCAAAAAGAAATTCCCATTCATTTCCAATGGAGAATCATGCCTATTTTGTTTTGGGAATAACTTTGGGAAAAATAGGAATTTCAACACCAAAAGTCATAGCACCCATCCCCCGATCGAGCCGCACGTTTTGATGTATATATTGTCGGGGTTTTCTCAAAGCTGCGGGAGGAGTTACGCGCCGAAATATGGCAAAAGAGAATTGTAAAGTAAACACTAGAAAATTCCAGGGAAATTTTGAGTGCCACGGGGCTACTGCCGGGACGAGTACAGCAGAGAGTAGCACACAGAGCACAAGGCAGTAGGAACATGCACTAACTCTATGCACGACACTACAGCACACACACACGCACGCACACACACACACACACACACACACACACACACACACACACACCATACCTGCCTGGCCTGCATTTGAGCAGTAAGACTGTCAATAACTGATGCTTCCACTCTAACTTTGAAGAAAAAGTGATTTCCACTCCTCGTTTGACTGCTCATAGTTTGAAAAGTTTACATGTTATGTTAAAACAGTTTAGTGTTGTGAAGAGAGCACAAGTTTTCCTTTGTTTTAAAGTTTGAATCACATTTCTATGTGTAAGTATAAGAGAGCTAGGTGATTCTGAAAAAAGATGAAATTTTGTGTTCAAAAAGAAATTCCCATTCATTTCCAATGGAGAATAATGCCTGTTTTGTTTTGGGAATAACTTTGGGAAAAATTGGAATTTCAACACCAAAAGTCATAGCACCCCTCCCCCGATCGAGCCGCACGTTTTGATGTATATATTGTCGGGGTTTTCTCAAAGCTGCGGGAGGAGTTACGCGCCGAAATATGGCAAAAGAGAATTGTAAAGTAAACACTAGAAAATTCCAGGGAAATTTTGAGTGCCACGGGGCTACTGCCGGGACGAGTACAGCAGAGAGTAGCACACAGAGCACAAGGCAGTAGGAACATGCACTAACTCTATGCACGACACTACAGCATACACACACACACACACACACACACACACACACACACACACACACACACACACACACACACACACACCATACCTGCCTGGCCTGCATTTGAGCAGTAAGGCTGTCAATAACTGACGCTTCCACTCTAACTTTGAAGAAAAAGTGATTTCCACTCCTCGTTTGACTGCTCATAGTTTGAAACGTTTACATGTTATGTTAAAACAGTTTAGTGTTTTGGAGAGAGCACAAGTTTTCCTTCGTTTTAAAGTTTGAATCACATTTCTATGTGCAAGTATAAGAGAGCTAGGGGATTTTGAAAAAAGATGAAATTTTGTGTTCAAAAAGAAATTCCCATTCATTTCCAATGGACAATTATGCCTGTTTTGTTTTGGGAATAACTTTGGGAAAAATAGGAATTTCAACACCAAAAGTCATAGCACCCCTCCCCCGATCGAGCCGCACGTTTTGATGTATATATTGTTGGGGTTTTCTCAAAACTGTGGGAGGAGTTACGCGCCGAAATTTGGCAAAAGAGAATTGTAAAGTAAACACTAGAAAATTCCAGGGAAATTTTGAGTGCCACGGGGCTACTGCCAGGACGAGTACAGCAGAGAGTAGCACACAGAGCACAAGGCAGTAGGAACATGCACTAACTCTATGCACGACACTACAGCACACACACACACACCATGCCTGCATTTGAGCAGTAAGAGTGTCAATAACTGACACTTCCACTCTAACCTTGAAGAAAAAGTGATTTCCACTCCTTGTTTGACTGCTCATACTTTGAAAAGTTTACAGGTTATGTTAAAACAGTTTAGTGTTGTGAAGAGAGAACAAGTTTTCCTTCGTTTTAAAGTTTGAATCACATTTCTATGTGCATGTATGAGAGAGCTAGGTGACTCTGAAAAAAGAAGAAATTTTGTGTTCAAAAAGAAATTCCCATTCATTTCCAATGGATAATTATGACGAT
>NC_070583.1:2846122-2848622 GCF_027409825.1 Scomber japonicus | reverse complement strand
ATCACATTTCTATGTGCAAGTATGAGAGAGCTAGGTGATTCTGAAAAAAGATGAAATTTTGTGTTCAAAAAGAAATTCCCATTCATTTCCAATGGAGAATGATGCCTGTTTTGTTTTGGGAATAACTTTGGGAAAAATTGGAATTTCAACACCAAAAAGTCATAGCACCCCTCCCCCGATCGAGCCGCACGTTTTGATGTATATATTGTCGGGGTTTTCTCAAAGCTGCGGGAGGAGTTACGCGCCGAAATATGGCAAAAGAGAATTGTAAAGTAAACACTAGAAAATTCCAGGGAAATTTTGAGTGCCACGGGGCTACTGCCGGGACGAGTACAGTAGAGAGTAGCACACAGAGCACAAGGCAGTATGAACATGCACTAACTCTATGCACAACACTGCAGCACACACACACACACACACACACACACACACACACACAAACACACACCTGCCTGGCCTGCATTTGAGCAGTAAGAGTGTCAATAACTGACACTTCCACTCTAACTTTGAAAAAAAAGTGATTTCCACTCCTCGTTTGACTGCTCATAGTTTGAAAAGTTTACATGTTATGTAAAAACAGTTTAGTGTTTTGGAGAGAGCACAAGTTTTCCTCCGTTTTAAAGTTTGAATCATATTTCTATGTGCAAGTATAAGAGAGCTAGGTGATTCTGAAAAAAGATGAAATTTTGTGTTTAAAAAGAAATTCCCATTCATTTCCAATGGAGGATCATGCCTGTTTTGTTTTGGGAATAACTTTGTGAAAAATTGGAATTTCAACACCAAAAGTCATAGCACCCCTCCCCCGATCGAGCCGCACGTTTTGATGTATATATTGTCAGGGTTTTCTCAAAACTGTGGGAGGAGTTACGCGCCGAAATTTGGCAAAAGAGAATTGTAAAGTAAACACTAGAAAATTCCAGGGAAATTTTGAGTGCCACGGGGCTACTGCCGGGACGAGTACATGATTTATTTCCAGTGTTCAAAAGTCACCCTGATCATATAACACTAAGTAACTTTTACTGTGGTAGTATTAAGTACATCTTACTAGTCAGTATCAAGTGTAACAGTAGATGTAAGCAGAGAGTAGCACACAGAGCACAAGGCAGTAGCAACATGCACTAACTCTATGCACGACACTACAGCATTTGACGCTTCACACATACCCTGTATTAGCACATAATATAGTGTGTACAAACACTCACACACAAAGACACACAAAGACACACACACACACACACACACACACACACACACACACACACACACACACACACACACACACACACACACACACACACACACACACACACACCATACCTGCCTGGCCTGCATTTGAGCAGTAAGAGTGTCAATAACTGCCGCTTCCACTCTAACTTTGAAGAAAAAGTGATTTCCACTCCTCGTTTGACTGCTCATAGTTTGAAAAGTTTACATGTTATGTAAAAACAGTTTAGTGTTGTGAAGAGAGCACAAGTTTTCCTTCGTTTTAAAGTTTGAATCACATTTCTATGTGCAAGTATAAGAGAGCTAGGTGACTCTGAAAAAAGATGAAATTTTGTGATTAAAAAGAAATTCCCATTCATTTCCAATGGAGAATTATGCCTATTTTGTTTTGGGAATAACTTTGGGAAAAATAGGAATTTCAACACCAAAAGTCATAGCACCCCTCCCCCGATCGAGCCGCACGTTTTGATGTATATATTGTCGGGGTTTTCTCAAAGCTGTGGGAGGAGTTACGCGCCGAAATTTGGCAAAAGAGAATTGTAAAGTAAACACTAGAAAATTCCAGGGAAATTTTGAGTGCCACGGGGCTACTGCCGGGACGAGTACAGCAGAGAGTAGCACACAGAGCACAAGGCAGTAGCAACATGCACTAACTCTATGCACGACACTACAGCACTTTACACTTCACATATAATGTTAGCACACTACATAGTGTGTACAAAACACACACACACACACACACACACACACACACACACCTGCCTGGCCTGCATTTGAGCAGTAAGAGTGTCAATAACTGCCGCTTCCACTCTTAACTTTGAAGAAAAAGTGATTTCCACTCCTCATTTGACTGCTCATACTTTGAAAAGATTACAGGTTATGTTAAAACAGTTTAATGTTGTGAAGAGAGCACAAGTTTTCCTCTGCTTTAAAGTCTGAATCACATTTCTATGTGCAAGTATGAGAGAGCTAGGTGATTCTGAAAAAGGAAGAAATTTTTTGTTCAAAAAGAAATTCCCATTCATTTCCAATGGAGAATTATGCCGATATTGTTTTGGGAATAACTTTGGGAAACTTTGGAATTTCAACACCAAAAGTCATAGCACCCCTCCCCCGATCGAGCCGCACGTTTTGATGTATATATTGTCGAGGTTTCCTCAAAGCTGCGGGAGGAGTTACGCGCCGAAATTTGGCAAAAGAGAATTGTAAAGTAAACACTAGAAAATTCCAGGGAAATTTTGAGTGCCACGGGGCTACTGCCGGGACGAGTACAGCA
>NC_070583.1:2826122-2831122 GCF_027409825.1 Scomber japonicus | reverse complement strand
AAAAGAGAAGACGATTACATTAGGTTTAATGGGGAGCGAGACAGATATTGCCGCCGGTCTCGGGCCCCCCGTTTAAATTTTGTGCAGACCCCGCCTGTCAAAGTCACATTTTATGAATCCCAACACCTATGTCTATATTTTGACAAAAAATAATTTGTCTCCTTTTTACGGTTTGGCCGTGAGCTCGAGTTAAAAATAAAAATTAAGGTTATGCATTACTGCTTCTCACACTCTAGCTAACTGCCGCTTCCACTCTAACTTTGACGAAAAAGTGATTTCCACTCCTCGTTTGACTGCTCATAGTTTGAAAAGTTTACATGTTATGTTAAAATAGTTTGTATTTTTCCAGAGAGAACAAGTTTTCCTCCGTTTAAAAGTTTAAATCATGTTTCTACGTGCACGTATGAGAGAGCTAGGTGACTCTGAAAAAAGGTGAAATTTTGTGTTTTTAAAAAAAAATTCCCATTCATTTTCAATGGAGAAATATTCTCGGTCTTTTGGGAATAACTTTGGGAAACTTTGGAATTTCAACACCAAAAGTCATAGCACCCCTCCCCCGATCGAGCCGCACGTTTTGATGTATATATTGTCGGGGTTTTCTCAAAGCTGCGGGAGGAGTTACGCGCCGAAATTTGGCAAAAGAGAATTGTAAAGTAAACACTAGAAAATTCCAGGGAAATTTTGAGTGCCACGGGGCTACTGCCAGGACGAGTACAGCAGAGAGTAGCACACAGAGCACAAGGCAGTAGGAACATGCACTAACTCTATGCACGACACTACAGCACTTGACGCTTCACACATACCCTATATTAGCACACAACATAGTGTGTACAAACACTCACACACAAAGACACACACATACCTGCCTGGCCTGCATTTGAGCAGTAAGACTGTCAATAACTGACACTTCCACTCTCACTTTGAAAAAAAAGTTATTTCCACTCCTCGTTTGACTGCTCATAGTTTGAAAAGTTTACATGTTATGTTAAAACAGTTTAGTGTTTTGGAGAGAGCACAAGTTTTCCTCCGTTTTAAAGCCGCCAATCCGCTTTTAAGGAGAATGACGTAGCCAATCAGAGTCCTCCTCCGGTTCCTAGGCTACAGTTGATAAGCATCCTTCAAATTCAAGTTCCAAAACAGCGATGCTGCGCGCGCGCACACACACACACACACATACAGACACACACACACGCACACGCACACATACAGACACACACACATCAGCTGACACATCAGCGTGGTTTTATTATGGCCGAGGGGCCGACAGAGGGACAGAGGAGATCCGGGAGGGACAGAGGAAACCCGGGAAGGACAGAGGAGAGCCGGGAGGGACAGAGGAGATCCGGAGAAGGGACAGAGGAGAGCCGGTAGAGGAGCGGAGAGTGAAGGCAGCAGACGCTGCTCTGCCTGCTCTGCCGGACAGGTGAGTAACATCAGCGCTGCTTCACATAAAGTGTTATAACGTTACCTGCTGACATTCAGCTCACTGTCTAGTTAGTCAGTACTATGTGTTATATGTTTGTTTACAGACATGAAGACATAGAAACACAGGTTTGCTATCACAATATGATTATTTACAGTTGTTAACTACTGCTAGTTTATACTCCGTTGTGTTTAATCTGTGTACAGATTAATACACAGATAAACACATTGACTTTATTCATCCCAGATTTGATTTAGAGCAGCATGTTATCAGTATCTATAATATGATGTTTGTTTCATTCAGATCAAGGTCTGCTCATTTCCTAAACTAAAATAAAATCTGCACATTTTTTCTATTATTATTATTTATGATGATGATTATTATTATTATTAATTATTATCATTATTTTTAAATTATTATTATTATTATTTTATTATTATTATTATTATTAATTATTATTATTGTTATTTATTATTGTTATTATTTATTATTATTTTTAAATTATTATTATTATTATTTATGATGATTACTATTATTATTAATTATTATTATTATTTTATTATTATTATTATCATTTATTTATTAATTTATTATTATTATTATTAATTATTATTTATTATTATTAATTATCATTATTATTATTATTATTTTCTCCACACAGTTACATTGTGACTGTATATGAATGTTTAACATTACACATTACTGTAGCATCACATCAGTCTTCTCAGTTATCCAGTAACAATGACATGAGACTAATAATGGCTCTGTATTTATTCTTTTTAAAGGCATCCCAGACCCTGCTCCTCAGACCTGGACCCTGATCCTCAGACCTGGACCCTGCTCCTCAGACCTGGACCCTGCTCCTCAGACCTGTAGCCCTGATCCTCAGAACTGGAGCCTGATCCTCACAGCAGTTCCCCTGCCCCAGCTCTCAGTTCAATATCTCATTTCTATTCCCCTCAATAAATGTCTTTCCCTTCACTCATGCCTCCTCTCCTCTGTGTCACACACTTAGAGTAACAAGCTTCAACTAACAACTGAGTATCTAACTATATAAGACTAACTAACTATGTCATTTATAAATATGTTTGTGTACATGTTTATTATTTCTACTGATATTGTGATTGTTCTGTTTTATACTGATAATAATACATAGATAGTCATTTTACTCTATTACAAACACACATGTGTTATTTTACATATTTATTTTAATCCAGTGTGAGTGACAGATCTCCACACAGCAGCTTGGTATCACTACTCTTCTGTCTCTAAGTGCTTCATGTTGGAGGGAATCTACATCTCTGGCAGAAACACCAGGCTGGCTGACCCTGGACAGGGTGAGGTGATGCTGTAGGTCTCCAGGTGATGAAGACAGGGTGAGGTGATGCTGTAGGTCTCCAGGTGATGAAGACAGGGTGAGGTGATGCTGTAGGTCTCCAGGTGATGAAGACAGGGTGAGGTGATGCTGTAGGTCTCCAGGTGATGAAGACAGGCTGAGGTGATGCTGTAGGTCTCCAGGTGATGAAGACAGGGTGAGGTGATGCTGTAGGTCTCCAGGTGATGAAGACAGGCTGAGGTGATGCTGTAGGTCTCCAGGTGATGAAGACAGATAGGCAGCTGATGGGCCCCCCCCCCCCCCCCCCCCCCATGATAGTAATGACACATAAATGAACATAACACATATTATCTGTAAACTTAGAAATATACTACTATAAATATATCACTGAAATATCAACAACTTTTCTCATAGTTTTGTCCTACAACACAAAACAATACAATATTTTGTCCGCAGTAAACATGAATGAATTAATCACTCCATTGAAATGACCTGACACAGTCACATTTATTTATTTATTTAGTTCTACATTTATTTATTGATTTATTTTTTAATTTTACGTCTGTATTTCTAAATTTCTACATTTTGTTATGTCTGTTTCCATATGTTAATGTGGTGGGCGGTAATAAGTCTTAAGTCTTAAGATAATAATTAGTCTGAAGGTCGGTGTAAAGTAAGTATAAATAAATAAATGTGTGTTCTGAGTTTGACATACCACAGAAAGGTGTGTTGTTGCCAAATGTGAATGATTAAAAAATCACCAAATATGTGAAATTAGGCTTCAAAGTTGTGTAAAAATCAGCCTCTGTGGGCATGCCTGCTGAGTTTGGTGAAACCCCGCCCCCTACCACGTGTCACCTGTCAATCAAAGTCATCAGCTATACTATTGCTGAGAGCTTTCGGCCGCTATCGCGGCCGAGCTAGCCACCATGCTGACCCGGTTAACTGGCAAAGCAGAAAGACAGGTAGAATTAGCCAATCACAATAAAGTAGGTCAGATTCTGCCCAGCAACAGGTTGCCAAGGTCAGCTAAGGCCCTGCGGTTGCTACGGCGATTTCAGGATCTGCCTTGAAAAATGTCTCAAAATTCTGAGAAATTTGGCTTCTGACAAGGTCCCGAACAATTGCAAACTGTGAGAAAACCGTAACTCCTGTCCAAAAACCGAAAACACCGTGAGAGACACAGAAGCCGGCAGATTCTGACAGTGTTTATTTTATTCAGATATTCCTTAAAATGAGCGAGTAAGCTCAGTGTGAACACAGAGTGAGATTCATTTGAAAAGAGAAGACGATTACATTAGGTTTAATGGGGAGCGAGACAGGGATTGCCGCCGGTCTCGGCCCCCCCGTTTAAATTTTGTGCAGACCCCGCCTGTCAACTTCACTTTTTATGAATCCCAACACCTATGTCTATATTTTGACCAAAAATTATTTGTCTCCTTTTTACGGTTTGGCCGTGAGCTCGAGTTAAAAATAAAAATGAAGGTTATGAATTACTGCTTCTCACACTCTAGCTAACTGCCGCTTCCACTCTAACTTTGACGAAAAAGTGATTTCCACTCCTCGTTTGACTGCTCATAGTTTGAATAGTTTACATGTTATGTAAAATAGTTTGGTATTTTTCCAGAGAGGACAAATTTTCCTCCGTTTTAAATTTTGAATCATGTGTCTATGTGCACGTATGAGAGAGCTAGGTGAATCCGAAAAAAGGTGAAATTTTGTGTTTTTAAAAAAAAATTCCCATTCATTTTCAATGGAGAAATATTCCCGGTTTTTTGGGAATAACTTTGGGAAACTTTGAAATTTCAACACCAAAAGTCATAGCACCCATCCCCCGATCGAGCCGCACGTTTTGATGTATATATTGTCGGGGTTTTCTCAAAGCTGTGGGAGGAGTTACGCGCCAAAAAACGGCGGAAGAAGAAAAAGAATAATAATAAGTATGGAGAAGATTAGAGGAAGATTAGAGGAATGCCTCGGGCTTTGCCCGAGGCATTCCTCTCCAGCTTCTGGAGTGGAATGCCTCGGGGCTTGAACCCCGTGGCACTAACTAGAAAATTCCAGGGAAATTTTGAGTGCCACGGGGCTGCTGCCGGGACGAGTACACGATTTATTTCCAGTCTTCAAAAGTCACCCTGATCATATAACACTAAGTAACTTTTACTGTGGCAGTATTAAGTACATCTTACTAGTCAGTATCAAGTGTAACAGTAGATGTAAGCAGAGAGTAGCAACATGCAC
>NC_070583.1:2776122-2778622 GCF_027409825.1 Scomber japonicus | reverse complement strand
TCTATCTATCTGTCTATCGATCTATCTATCTATCTATCTATCTATCTATCTATCTATCTATCTATCTATCTCATCTATATGTCTATATTAATTTCATTAAACTAAATGATTATTTATTCTCAAATCTTTACTTTGAATGGCACCTGGCAGACCTTCACACACACTCACAGACACACAAAAAAATGTGTGTCTTCCAAGCAGTTTATCTATCTATCTATCTCTCTATGTATCTATCTATCTATCTATCTATCTATCTATCTATCTATCTATGTATCTATCTATCTATCTATCTATCTATCTATCTATCTATCTATATTAATTTTATGAGACTAAATGATTATTAACTCTCAAAAAGGTTGATTTCTAAAACACAATTAGTTCAATGTGATGAATTCTGATATATCTGAGTGTTTTAGTATATGTCCAAAGAGAATAAATGATTCAGTAATTAATTGCATGATCTTGCTGAAAATAGACGAATTAAGCCATAAAAATGTATGTAATCCATTCTCTCAGCAGAACCCATAGAAAGGTTGATTTCTAAACACAATTAGTTCAATGTGATGAATTCTGAAATATCTGAGTGTTTCAGTGTATGTACAAAGAGAATAAATGATTCAGTGATTAATTGCATTAACTTGCTGAGAACAGACGAAGAAAGCCATAAAAAGTTATATAATCCATTCTCTTAGCAGAACCCATAGAAAGGTTGATTTCTAAACACAATTAGTTCATTGTGATGAATTCTGATATATCTGGTGTTTTCGTGTGTGGTCCAAAGAGCATAAATGATTCAGTGATAAATTGCATGCACTTGCTGAGATCAGACGAATAAAGCCATAAAAAGTTAGTTGTAATCCATTCTCTTAGCATAACCCATAGAAAGGTTGATTTATAAACAGATTTAGTTTAATGTGATGGATTCTGAAATATCTGAGTGTTTTAGTGTATGTCCAAGGAGAATAAGTGATTCAGTGATTAGTTGCATGATCTTGCTGAGAATAGACGAATAAAGCCATAAAAAGTTATGTAATCCATGCTCTTAGCAGAAACCATAGAAAGGTTGATTTCTAAACACAATTAGTTCAATGTGATGAATTCTGATATATCTGAGTGTTTTCGTGTGTGGTCCAAAGAGAATAAATGATTTAGTGATAAATTGCATGAACTTGCTGAGAATAGACGAATAAAGCAATAAAAAGTTAGTTGTGATACATTCTCTTAGCAGAACCCAAAGAAAGGTTGATTTCTAAACAGAATTAGTTCAATGTGATGAATTCTGATATATCTGAGTGTTTTCGTGTGTGGTCCAAAGAGAATAAATGATTTAGTGATAAATTGCATGAACTTGCTGAGAATAGACGAATAAAGCAATAAAAAGTTAGTTGTGATACATTCTCTTAGCAGAACCCAAAGAAAGGTTGATTTCTAAACAGAATTAGTTCAATGTGATGAATTCTGATATACTGAGTGTTTTAGTGTATGTCCAAAGAGAATAAGTGATTCAGTGATTAGTTGCATGAACTTGCTTAGAATAGACGAATAAAGCCATAAAAAGTTATGTAATCCATTTTTTTTTAGCAGAACCATAGAAAGGTTAATTTATAAACACAATTAGTTCAATGTGATGAATTTTGAACTGTCTGCATGTTTTAGTGTATGTCCAAAGAGAATAAATAATTCAGTGACTAACTTTTTATTGCTTTATTCGTCTGTTCTCAGCAAGTTCATGCAACTAATCACTGAATCACTCATATTCTCTTTGGACATACACTAAAACACTCAGATTTATCAGAATTCATCACATTGAACTAATTGTGTTTAGAAATCCACCTTTCTATGGGTTCTGCTAAGAAAATGGATTACATAACTTTTTATGGCTTTATTCGTCTATTCTCAGCAAGATAATGCAACTAATCACTGAATCATTTATTCTCTTTGGACATACACTAAAACACTCAGATATTTTAGAATTCATCACATTGAACTAATTGTGTCAAGAAATCAACCTTTCTATGGGTTCTGCTAAGAGAATGGATTACAACTAACTTTTTATGTCTTTATTCGTCTGATCCCAGCAAGTGCATGCAATTTATCACTGAATCATTTATTCTCTTTGGACCACACACGAAAACACTCAGATATATCAGAATTCATCACATTGAACTAATTGTGTTTAGAAATCAACCTTTCTATGGGTTTTGCTAAAAGAATGGATTACATAACTTTTTATGGCTTTATTCGTCTATTCTCAGCAAGATCATGCAACTAATCACTGAATCACTTATTCTCGTTGGACATACACTAAAACACTCAGATATTTCAGAATTCATCACATTGAACTAATTGTGTTTAGAAATCAACCTTTCTATGGGTTTTGCTAAGAGAATGGATTACATAACTTTTTATGGCTTTATTCGTCTATTCTCAGCAAGATCATGCAACTAATCACTGAATCACTTATTCTCGTTGGACATACAGTAAAACACTCAGATCAGAA